>NW_020450196.1:2077677-2333075 GCF_003343035.1 Apteryx rowi | reverse complement strand
CAGCACTCCCAGGTCCTTCTCTGCAGAGCTGCTTTCCAGCAGGTCAACCCCCAACCTGTACTGGTGCCGGGGGTTATTCCTCCCCAGGTGCAGGACCCTGCACTTCCCTTTATTGAACTTCATGAGGTTCCTCTTCGCCCACCTCTCCAGCAGAGTCAACATCCTGGTCCATGATCACAAAACTGCTCTCTCCCTACTTGGCTGACGAGTAGATAAAGCAAATTCTTTAGCAGTGTGCTTTGAGTTCAAAGTAATGCTGCTTAAGGCTACTTTAATTAAAC
Organism: Apteryx rowi; assembly: GCF_003343035.1. Taxonomy (NCBI): domain Eukaryota; kingdom Metazoa; phylum Chordata; class Aves; order Apterygiformes; family Apterygidae; genus Apteryx; species Apteryx rowi. The sequence goes on along the minus strand of NW_020450196.1, from coordinate 2,332,794 downwards.
TGCAGCTTTGATTATCTGTTATCTGATAGCCAGGAAGGTAAAAACCACCATTCCCCCTCAAAAGTGATGGGCTGTGGTGGGATGAAATAAAATGAATGAATTTTGAGCAAATCTGTGAAACTTCAAGATATAAATTTTGCCTCTGAAGACGTACCCAGAGCTCCCTTTAGGAATCTGGTGCATCCATCCAAGGACAGCATTCAGTGAAACAGTAGTTAAGTTAGTGGTTAGAATTTCCTCAGCCTTGGCTTTATTTTCCTCTCTGAAAGTGTAAATACAGCAGCAGCACCATCATATAAATTTTGGGAGAGGCAGAGGTGAGTTAAGGTTCCCTTCTGCATTTTAAGGAGGTTTAAAGAAAATAACAATGGAAAATGAAGCACTTTCTACTGCACAATGAAAAATAGAGGGCTTATTCTGGCTTGACATATAGCCCAAAGATTCCAGTCAGTATCTAGTGGGTGTTGGTCAGGGCAGAGTGAAACTCTRCAACTCATATTCAACAGTTCAGGAAAAAGACATCCTTTTCCACCTAGATTTTTGTTCCACTCACTGTATGTTTTCTTTTATTCTTCTGGGAAACTCTGAGTCTGAATATTTCACCACTGCATCACCGTGCAACGTGTGGACTGTACTACTACTATTCAGCAAAACACTGGCAGGAGCTGCACAGAGAGAAAGCTTGCCATTTGCCCAGTTTTATATATTTCTGCACTGCGCATGAAAAAAATCTTACACTTTGTTCAAGGCTATCACCAGAAGGAAAAGCAATTAAAGTAAAGTTTCATTAGGAACTAATAAGTAGGAGTTTAATTAAACTGCATATTTTTGGATTCCAAATAATATTGTGCTCAGAGAAAATTTAATAACCTAATTTCCCATCTTTTTTTCTTTTTTCTCTTTCCATTGCAATCAGCATTTTCAAAGCTCAGAATGAACCTGCAGTGCAGGAACATGAATAGTTGATGGTATCATGTTGAGGAGCATTTCAGGGAATCATTTCTTGTTCTTTGGTAAGAACGAGACATAGGACTTCCTATCAGGAATCATCAGCTGAAAACCAGAGATCAAGTTCTATTGACTGACTCCTTCCTGATCACACTGGTATCGGGAAGACTACACAGGAGGTAAAGCAGTATGGAAATGGATCCAGTAGATCTACTGGCAACCATAAATTAATGCATCTTGGAATAAATAGTGACAGATTTTCCAGTATTAGACACACAGTTACTGACTTCTGCCTCAAAAGATTTTTTAAGTGCCTTGTGTGACTGAAAACTTTTCATGATATTTTTGAAAGCACAAGAATACATGCTCCCTCAATGAGTGTGTGTGTCACCTCCTGCTGTGATTTATCATGATTCCTTCCTGTGTATCATGACTGGTGCAACTAAGATAGTTGCAGGCAATATAGTAGTCCATGTTCCCCAAAAATCTCCTGGGCAAAAGATGTCAGGCATTTGCATGACTAATGACAAGTGCTGGTAACTGACCTAGATGAATCTGCAAAGGTATGTTCATTGTCACTGGAGTGCTTCGGTGGAAAGAGGATTTTTTACAGATGGAGGCCTGTTTCTGCACAGTTCATTCTCTGCACTGACCTGACACAGCTGCCAAATAGCCTGAATATGAGTTCCTGATCTATTCTGGCAACCCCCTGAACAGCAYCAAATCAGGTTTTATGTACTTGTTATACCCTCTGCTACCTATCTCCAGCTATAAGTTTCCATGGAAAGAATGCCTCATCCTCAAAATACAGCTCCAGAGATTAATGAAAAAGTTGCTGCTTTCATAAACAGCATAAACTAGGCATTTGCATGACAATAGATTTACAAACCACAACTAGTTATCTGCAAACCAAATCATCAGCATTTCTAACGTCATCACATCTATACATAAAGTTTGGTGGGAAGCACTGTTTAAGCACAGTCACGATATTTAATGGCATGCCGTAAGCAACAACATTCCTCATGGACAGAGGAGGGCCTGGAGCATGGGGCAGAGCTGCAGCAAGGAGTCATCACTGTGATCCTTTCCTACTTTTTACAGTATGGCTTTTACCCGCATGGTGGGAGCTGCCGATGCAGACGGGCTGGCTCAGCACCCGGATTAACTGTCGTCAGGGAGGAGGCCAGCAGTGTGGCAGCCCCCTCTAGGGCATGCCAAAAGATCGGGGAGAAAATAGCAGCAGGACGGGGAAAAGAGGGAGAAGGATGGCAGGAGGGAGGGAAAGCACCTGCAGTGAATGAACCCTGAAGTCCTGCCAGAAAGAGAAGAGACTCGCCCCGGCACCCCTCAGGCACACCAGCAGTCAAGCCTGAAAACCTCCCTGACACGTGTGGGGCAATGTGGGGCGAAATCCCGGGGAGCCGAGACTAGGATCGGGGAGGGGAGCTGTCAGACCAGTGCTAGTCTTGGGTCAGGAGGAAAGGCACTTCCCAAGTGTTTGTTTAATTGTGTGTGTCTTTTTTGTTCCTTAAAACCCAAATCAATAATTAAATGTTTGTTAGTTGGCAATAAATTAATTCAAATTCCCTGATTCCAGCCTGTTTTGCCAGCAACAACATGTCATTGTGACCCACAGGAAGGGCCAGGGCCATTACAGAGTGAAAACAAGATCTCCTCCAGGTTGGATAGGAGGAATACCACAGGCAATGGACAAAAGTATCCCTGCCATCATGAGCATGAAAATATTTGTATTTATTAGTTTAATTTGACTCAGTTGGGCTAGCCCCAAATATCTGAAAGGAGTAGCAAGCTGCTGTGCTAGCCCAGGTAGCTCTCTCTGTAAGATTAGCACATCTGTTTCCCCAGCTCAAAATGTCAGTCGCGCTCAAGATGCAAAGGGGACAGTATAACTGCTCAAATGGGCTCCCTAATGAGCCCCTTTGCTCTTCCCTTCTCAAAGAATTCAATAACCTAGAGAAGATGGTGAAGTGCCCTGGAAATGTCGTCTGGTCCCTTCTGTGAGAGGGTGGGAAAAATCACAGCTGGGACCATATCATTCTCAAAAAGAGATTCAGTGGCAATTTTTGTTGCTCAGATTAGCCTGTGTTTCTCATGGCTGCTGGTTTCTAAGCACCACTGAGCAGCAGAAATGTCTCATGCTCCTCTGGTATTTCTTATACTACTATAACATGCCTCTCACTACAGTTGTGGCTCAGTGACTGTGTTTTCTAATTAAAACATTGCTTCTGTGAATAACAATGAGAAACAGTACCATGTGCCACCTTACTAACTTTTCAGCACAGGCTGCTTACGTTTGTTCACAAGAAGAACTGTCGGTATTCAGGGAAAAAATAACTGGGCCAGATTCTCAGTATAGCCCTGCTGATTACATTTCTTCAACTGGATGGTGCTTGCAGTCAGTGTGTTTTTTAAAACCAAATAAGTAATGTACTCACACAAAGTTATAATGGCACAAGTGAAAACATCTCTTCAAGTGTCCTTTAAATCTATTCAAATGGCATATAGGAGGGATATAAAACCTGTTTAATTCTTCAGCAACACAGTGATATGCAATGTCAGTGTGATATGCAACAGGACAAATTTTCCCTTCACATGACCCTAAGCCTGCGAGTGAAGTCAGTAGGCACAGGAATCCTACACACAGGTTTTGTCCCAGTCAATAAAACCTTTTTCCCATTTAGAGCTCCCTCATTTGTTGAAGAGCTAAGAGCGAGAAAATGTCTGCAAAAGATCAGAAAAAAGCCTTTTTCACAGACATTTTGTCAACTCTGGTGACTGACATACTCTAATTCACTTGAGATCTGAGACCATGGATATCGGAAGCTCTTTGGAACAGAGCACATTTTGCTCTCTGTCTGCAATGCCAAGTACACAGGGCTGCAAGTTTACATCTGGTAGGTGTTAACTACAAACAATAATAATAATAATAATAATATCATTTTGTTTGGAAGTTCACCTAAGAGGTCTTAAACTTTCTCCAATTTTTTTTTTCTCTGCTCAGAAGAACATAAACAAAATGAAAACAAAAATAAACGTAAATGGAGAGAAAATATTCAATACAACTCTCTCAGACAAGGAAAAATCTTCACAGCTAATAAAGAAATACATTCACAGGAATATTGTCATAAGATAATGGCCTCCTGCTGCTTGATTAATGTTGTAGTAGGCCAGGGATGTTTGCACAGCAGAATACAAGGATCTTGTGGTAGTGGTCAATTAAAATAACACTCTTTCTCTTGTATAACATGATAGACACGGAGAGTGCGATTCTTCTCACATATTGTCAGTGCTGATACTGTATAGAGTATCATTTTATTATGACTGGTTTCTAATTGCCTTGAGGACACTGCAGGGCACGTGTGGGCAACAGGCCAGCAGAGGAAAGCGAACGGGATCAAGAGGAATCTTGGGCTCTGGATGCATGTGACTGGCACTAGCAACTGGCAATAGGAGCGCTTCTAAAATCATGGCTTGGGCCTGGTCCCTGTGTTTCTGCCAGCATGACAGAATTACTCTTCTCTCTGTTTTCCAGCCTTAGGGACCAGATACCCTATCTAGATCTGCAAAATCCCACAGCTGATGCTGTCCAGGTACTTGTTTTGCTTTCAATACTACACTTGTTTTGATGTCTAAGACATAAATGTGTTTTAGTGATTACCCCAATAGTTTCTGATATCAAATCTACTTGGAGTTGTAAATGCCAGCTTAGGCTGTTTTATTCTCTGGAGAGAAAAGATGCTTCACATCCAGGATTTTGTAATACCTAACAGTCATTTCTAAAATTCGAATGATTTAAAAATTCACATGACAATAAACAGTCAATCGGGCATAGAGAAGTTATGAAAATAAGTAGATATAGAATTATGTTTGATAATATTTGTACAGAAAGCTTGTATATGTTAATAATGACAAAGTTTTTTTTWAAAAAAAAAACAGAAAATGCCTTTTTTTAACCATGAACATTGTTATCTCCAGGGCTTCCTTAGTTATTCCATCTTCCTTAGTTATTTCTGTTATTTTGCTTAAAGCTAATTTTTCTACTCATAGAACACATCAGAAACTTTATATTGCACTTTTGTTGATTTTTTTTGGTAGAAGGGAATAGAAAAAGATAGAGACAGGCAATTGGGTTTTAATCCTCTAATGAAATGTTAGGAACAGACGAAATGCAAGTAAGAAGTAGAAAAATAATTCTGTCTATGTCTCCCCTTCTGAAAGAAGAAATCTTTTTTGTCCTTTTATCCATATATGTTTTTTTTTTCAGAATATAACCTTGGCTCACATTGAGAGTTCAGTAGGGGCAAAAACATTCTGTTTTTATTTAATGCCATCTAAAGATTACAACACATACAACAGATACAAAGTGGACTTTTGCTGTGTGGGTAAAAGACTGACGATTGTTTAACAATTAGACATTTAATGAAAATCAGAAACCTCTTAAAAGATAAATTATTTTAAGATTTATTTATATAAGGTAGTAACACTGCAGAAACAAAATGGTTCCCATTTCAACAAAATATCCCTGAATCAGAATCCCAAACTCACAAGATTTTCCAAAATGATATAACAGCCAAGAATGCCCCTCTTTCTCACTATTTTAAATGAAGAAGAATAGGCAGCCTTTTTAATGAAGGGGTTAAAAAAGAGTCCAAATACCATCTTCTGTAGTGTTGCTAGTCATATGCAATTACAATCAAGTGAAAATTAAGATAAAGTTCAAATAGTCATTTTTTTTTATTTCCCCTATTTTTGTTTGTTAATTAGATTGCAGGAGAACACATGTGCCTTCTTTATTGACTTTATTGTTCTTTATGGATCAATTTGCCATGTCTTACAGACCACAGCCTAAGTAAAGTTGCATTGCACAGTATTCCTATAGCATCTATCCTGGAGCTTTCACATTTTATGTCTTTTTTTCATAGGCACAGGGATGTTTACTTCAGCATCCCAGCAAAATTCTTGCTATCATGTTGGACCACCCCAGAAGTGGAATCCCTTCAATGGAATATGGCAAGCTGACTCTTTTCTACAGCCCTAAACAGAGACAAGATCCTCACCAATGTTAGTCACCAGAAAACACATGCCTGGTCTTTAGCTTTTGCATGCACAAATCTGTGTCAACTTTGGGAATTAAACTGAAGTCTCTGGCCTAAATGGTTGCCTTAAAAATTTCAGCTACAAAGGCACTGCAGTATATACAACTAGGAAAGTCTCATGCTTCTGTATAATATCATGTTCATCAAAACAGCTGGGTCACACTGCTCCATGGTGCTTTTATAGAGTATAAGATCCAAAGGAAAAGAGCCTGATTCTCCTCTCGGCTCATAACAACATAAATTCATTGGCTTCTGCAAAATCCGATCAGAGCATGGGGAGTCAGTGCTGCTAATTGGTAGGCAGATCTGAGTCCCGAAAATACACATTTAGGAAATAGGATCCTGTTTGCACTATGCAACTGATATTAATAGAATGAGATGCTTACTGCTGACAGGAGGTGCAGTTCTTGGATATATCATCCATTTTAAAATCTGCTAAATATTAATATATGGAACATACTCATTTTTTATTGTTCTTTCAGTGTACATTATGTATCAGTGGGCTTCCAAATCAACCTCTTCGATAAAATAATCTGTGAGGTTTATCTTCTTTTGTCAACTATGAGGAAAGTGCAAAAATTAAATTAAGATCCATCCCAGTGGATGTGTTTTAACTCTAACAGATTGATTGGCAACAGCTAGGGACAATGGGATACAGCCTTTATTAGACTGACGTGAACCTAATATTCTAGATGCTCTAATCCCTGTTCACTGGTTCTGAGTTAGCTGAGAATATTTCATAGATTATTATTCAGAAGTTAACCAAAACATTATGATTTGCCAAAGTGATTGTCAGATTACTCCAGACTGTTATTTTGTCTTCCTCCAGAGCCCAAAAAAGGTTAGGAGAAATGGAACGACATGTAAAAGTTTTAAAACTAGAGTTAGAATGGAAGGACAGGTAGGCCAGTTTTTTTCAGGCTTCTGAATGAATGCAATTCTTTGCATTCCTAGTACTTTCCAGCTGTTTTGAAGACATCTGTTGATGACTTATTGCAGCCGTCAATGAAGTTAAAAGTTGTCAGTATCATTCAGAAGCCAGCCTACTGTGTTCTTGTTCTGGAGATCCAGTGGGAATTAGTATATATATAGCCTCTTTAAATGACCTGCAACTTTCCTACCTCATGACAGCTAATATCCTGTAGTTTAAGATTTATTTTAAATGACAGTTTATGTGTTGAGCTGGCATGATCTGCACCTTGAGGAATATTCATAATTTAATATACCTACACCCTTCAAAAGAAAAATTCTGCTTGACAGCATACTTACGAGAAAATTTGGTGGGAATTTTATTTCTTCAAATACTGAAGAACTGACTAAAGGGACAGAGAAGGGAAGGTGTCTGGAGGTGGGAGTATGAGAGCAGAAGAGCGACGCAGGGCACCAGCCCACCGACCACCAAACCTTGTCGCAGCCCCTTGCCCCCTGACTGACCCTGACTGGTCCTCCTCCTCCTCCTCCTCCTCCTCCTCCTGCCTCCTCCTTCCCCCTCTCTCCAGAACCTAATCAGCTGCCACAGCATAATCAAATTTTGCTGACCTAAGAATGAGAATAAAGTCATTCTGCCTTTATCCATGAGGGATAGAGAGGAGTTTTCTCTGCTAGGAAGTCTGGAGCTGGCTCTGGAAATAGTCATAAAGGTTATCAAACACCAGTACAATGCATGCATTCCTGCATATTTGAAAGAGAGAGAAAAGCATGTGAAAAGCAAGGGTTTGATTCTCCAGGCCCTCCATATGTGGAATTTCTATCCGCATCAGTTGAAGTTCAGTATATGAAAGGCTTGCAGAAGCAAACTCAAAAGGATATGTAAAACAAGTATGGATTTTTTTTTTTATGTGAAACCTGAAGCGTTTAGCCTACTTCACAGAACAGAGAGAGTTACCCTGAAGGCTTCTGTAAGTGTGATTCAACTTTAATCAAATTAGTGGCTGGAGAACTAGGAAAGCTGAAATGTCATTTAATTTAAATACAACACGGCCCATCCACCATCCATTTTTCCTACCCCCACCACATACAAATTCCTCCCAAGGAAGGATATAAAGTACTTTTTTGAAGATGGTAGAGATTTCTATTATACCTCAATGCAGCCATTTATTAAGTAAGGAAAACAAAGTTTTTGCAAAAAGTAGTATAATATGTGGTGGAAGCTGCAAAAGACATTAAGTCAAATTTAGAAAGTCTAAACTTGTGAATTCCAAGCACAGTTGTATAATATTGCACGAAAGAGTTCCGGCCTTCTAATAGGAATGAACACAGAATTTATTTACTTATATGGATATGGAAAATTTCTTTCAGTAAACTTCTGTTCCTTTTTATGAGATCAGAACTTGGTGTGTGACATATACCACTGAAAAAATATTTATAAGCCACTAAAATCAGTACATTGTTTTTGATTTATTGTCACAGAGTTCCAAGACTCAAAAGAAATGCACATTACAGAAGTAATAGAGAGAAGAGCAGTAGCTGAACTATGGAGCCTTTGAACTATTGAAGCTATGTTTTCAGTTATATTTGGAGGGTTAACCACAGGCACAGTGAGATTTCGCATATTACATGCAACTACAAAGTCCAAGAAAAGAGAACTAAATGTAATTCGGCATAACATTATATAAAATAACCTGATATTTTTAAGGACTCTATGATCGATGGGATGGGGAGAAATGCATATACTGACATATGGGAATATATCAGTAAGAAAACACAGCAATATTTCAGTGAAACATATCTTCAACAGAAATGTTTTGTGGAAACATGCAAATTCCAATAATGTTCAGTTGAAACTTTGGTTCTGCCAGCTTATTTCATGGGCTGTTCACGAGTCTGGATTCCCAAAATTTCAGCTTTGAGACAGCCCTGCCATCCAGACCTGAGCGCTGAAGACTGTAGGCTTCTGAAAGCCTGTTGCTCTGGTGCAGTCCTATCCCAGAGGTTGCCCCCTAGATGTGGACTTACTGTGTGTGGCGGCATGGCCAGCAGGGTTTTACCTGTGTGTCAACAGCCCCAGCAGCCTAAGTTAAGCCAGGAGCATGGAAAACCAGGTATCCAAATTCTTTTTTTAATAAATTTCTAAATTAAACACTTATATTTTAAGACAAAATACCTTGCATCATCTTTTATTTAAGGAAATATGACAGTTTTAACAAGATGTTCCAAAGTGTAAAGTTTAAAAAATAACTTTAGAATTTCCTGAAGAAATTCTGATTACCTCATCACTTTAAAATTGCACAGCAATAGACTCAGAGATGCGGTGCTGAGGGAAGGGACTATTACTTAACAACTTTGGCAAATTATTCTCCCTTAATTAAAAATTTTGTGGGTGCCACTTACTTCATTGTGACATACCATCTCTAATATGGAAGTTACATGCAAGACATGCCATAACATTTGGGAAATTCATCTCCTACTTTCAATAAGAAAATCCTTACCTACATTTTTCACCCACACATAGTGCTGTAAAATCATAAATACAAAACAGCACCCATTCTGCTCTTCCTAGAAACTTGAAAAGATTATGACAGATTAAGTGTCACAAATATTTCTTAGTTTATGTCTGCTTTGAAGTGCTTTTTATTGCTTGAAATATTGAAGTGCTTCTCTTCTTAGGAAAATGAGTATGGTTTTCTTTGACAAAATAAGACAGTTATATCTGTCACAGAGAAAAATACTGTAGTCATGTCTCTAAGTAATCCATTTATTGCTTTATAGGTCTAAAGTCTTCCAAGGAGATCACATATCCAGCTAATGCTCCTGCATGATGTGTTTTATGTTTAGTCCCATGATTCAGCTGACAGATGTGAAAATGCAAACAACTGTCTCTTAAATAAATATACACATATGTTGATTAGTTCAGCTTATTTTTCTATGGTTGACATTAATGTTATATCAAGTTGTCTCTTGCAAATAGTATGACAGTTTGATGTGCTTTCTTCCCTACTAAATCCACCTACTTTAGCARTTCTTCCCTGTTCTGTCTGGGGCTCCAATGATATGATGTCAAAAACACTGAGATGCAGGATACTGGGAAATCATACTAGAGCATGATATTATATACCCAGTCATCTCCCAGTAGGGATAAAACAGGAGCAAATACTGCTCTAAAAAATGAGAGTTAATCATTTCTTTCTAAGGAGCAACACAAACTGAGAGTATACAGTATTTAAATTCGCTGCATTCAAATGGCAGTGTTCCTTTTAGTTTTTGTGGTGCCCAAGGTCATAAATGCCTACCTGATTTCGTAACAGTTATAATGTTTCTTAAAATGTCAGCATTATATATCTGAAACCTGTTCTTTAAAGATTATGTCTATTAATTACATACTGAAAAATAACTCAGCTGCTTAGGGAAAGCAATTTTTAAATGAGCGTACTGAACCCGAACAGCGCAAAAGGTTTGTGYGCACACATTGTAGATCATAGAGCTTTCACACTTCCAAATGCTGAAGGCAACTCACAGAGGGCTATTGTATGGTTCTGAAGTTTACCTGTCATCAGTTAAACGTGATCCTACTGAAAACTTCTGAACTGTACCCAAAGTTTCTGAAACAGCTAAGTTGATGAAGATTTCTTGTTATTCTCTATTTCTTACCAACTCTAGAAAAAAGAGAAATATACTCACTGGAAAAACAAAGATATATTCACTGGAGAATCAATTGCTGGATGCAGAATAAGGAAGACAATAAAATAGAGAAAAAAGGATTACTCCTTGGCTATCAGAGGGATCCACAAGTTTTAGTAAAAGTACAAAATTTTAATTAAACATTTGATTGTAACAGAAGAGAAGATGTTATGACAAAACTGTAGAAATGTCATAAGACCTGAGTTATAACAGTTTTATGAAATGTGCTAGGTAACAGAGCAGGAAACTCCGGTAAGACCAAAGCCACAAATGATACAATGACTTTCTAGGTAAAGAATATTTACACAGATAGAAAAATACAGTGCTGCATGGAGTTGTTTCAGAGGCTCCAAATGTCACCCCTGACAGGCAGTGATGAAGCCTTTTTCTGTGGAGCTGGACTTTCCCTGGCAAAGCCAATGGAGCACCAAGGAGCTGCACGCTTGGCCAATGCTCTGACACTCCTCTTTTGAACCTGGCCTCACTTTGCCACCCTGTATACTGCATTTTGGCTTTGGCGCTCTGTCACAAGCTCCTTGCTTAGCCAAGCTGGTCTCCTGATACATCTGAGTATTGGGATGGACTGCTCTTGTGCTTGGAAGATGTTGTCCTAATAGCCCTGCCAGCTTTCCCGAGCTCCTTTGCATTTCAGAGTCACTTCCAGTGGGATCCCACCTACCCTTTTCTGGAATAAGCCAAAATTGGCTCTCTCCATGTGCAGGGTCTGTACCTGCTACTCGTCTTTCTCACATCCCGCAGGATCCTCTTTTTCATGGCTGCTGCAGCCAAAGTCACATCATCACATCCCCGACTTGTTCATTGCTTCTGAGCAGCAGATCCAGGTTACCCAGTGGGCCCATCTCACCCATAGACTGTGATCTGGAGACTCCCTTGGGTTGCTTAAAGAAGACTTTGCCAATTTCTTCACACTGATTGTGTGGTCTGTAGCACAATCCCACCACAAAGTCATGCTTCCTGGCCTCTAGAGATCATACAGAGTTATATTCAGGCTGCCATTCAGGCTGCCTGTGAATAAGAGACTTCTCCTTGGAATTCAAGTATGCACACACAGTTTTGTTTTTTTTTTTTTAACAATGACTTCTTTTGGAAATGCTTTCTGTTTTTAATAAATGCTATTTTATTTTAAGGAAGCTCTTCAGCTGTGGATTATCGCTGTCATTAATCTGGAGATGATGGAAACGCAAAGCTCTTGACACTAATATAGACCAGCTGATATGCTAGTATTTTATACACAGGGATTGTAACCCACATTTTATATGCAACTGGAATAATCACTGATTTTGTTTAGAAAAATAGGTGATAGCTAGAAGCAAGAGAGCTAATAGGGGTACACGGAGAGAGATTGACAGAGAGGTGGAAGGAGAAGGCTCACATGTCACAGCAATGCGCCTCATCAAATGAGAGATCAGCAGGCAAAGAAAGGAGCTCCAAACCTCCCTAGGTAGAGTCAAGATTGGTCCAGTTTGAAAACCTTTGCTGTTTTTGCCACACCTGCAAGAAAAATCTTGCCTTGATATTTTGATCTCCCTTCTCCAAAGGGGAAAAAAAGCATTCCCAGGCTAGGTAGCCACCAAAGAAAAGGATCAGATGAAATGATGATACCAAAGAGAAAACCACGTTACTGACTCGACTTGTATAACCACTTACAAGCTTTTCTTTCTTTTTTATATTTTATGTTTTATCGAGGACCAAAGCAGAAAAGTGAATACCTGTTTAAACTGAGCAGAAAGTAATTTCTCTCCATGAAGCAAGAAACCACCATAAGGACTGGGCATACAACCAGATTTTTTCCTGAATATGAAACTCCTACGGGTCTTTTGGACACCAGTGAAACATCCTGGAAAAGTTAATCAAACTGGGTCCCAGGAAGAACCAAGGGGCTGATACAGTTAGCCAGCACTAAATAAGAAATAGAGTTCATATTTAAACATGTTAAAAGCATGACATGCCAGAGTCTGGAATGAAAGCTGAATAGTTCAGTGACCCTTCTACAATATAAGTAATATAGTAACCAGATGACAACTAGCATAACTGCTAGGTATCCTTGAATGTAGCTTTCTTCCCCTAAAATGTTTCCTGTCTTTTCTCAAAGGAAACATTAGAATTATTGTACCAATAATAAAAAAAATTGAAGCCACTCATTTTCATAAATTACTGTATTTTCTCAGAGTCAGATTGTAAGGAACTCTTCAATACTACTGAAATCAGCTAAGCCTACTTTCCCCTTCTAAATTGGCAAGATTCCAAAATATTTAAGCGTCAATTTTTTTCCCAAATATACAGGGCATTTAGTTCAAACTGTTTTATATATGTACATTTTATATATAAGTTAATCATGTAACAACATCATTTGTTTCCTATAACTGTTTATTTTATATAAACAATAGCCTTATACTATTTACTGAAATGAGACAGTAGCAGTGAGTAAGGAGATTAGATAACGTTTCTGGAGGCTATGATCAGATCAATAATTGTATAATAAGTTTACCAGAGGCATGTCATTTCTGTAGAGGAGGACAAAAATTGCAAAATGTTTCTTTGTCTGCTGGTAGTATTTTCCCTTGCTGGAAAGTGTGATGTACAGAAACTAGCCACAGGTACAAGGTACATATATCACCATCAATGTTCACTCTCAGTACACAGAGCTGGGTAACTGGGCTAACACTATTTTTCTTGTTTTAATAGTGAAAAATTATTGTGCTGGTCCAGTTACCCAATGGTAACTGTGAGAAAATTACTATTAACTATGACCAATTTAAGATAGTTTATAACTCAAAAGTCAAAACAGATCTTTGTCTTGAATAAATAAAAAGAAGTACATGATCATATAGGAGCTTTCAGAGGCTGCACTCAAGTTAGGCTGTAATAATGAAGCACCACTTACAGTATGTTAGAGATGAACCTGGCAGAGTTACAAACCATAAATTACAATTCTCTGTTTATCTTCTAACACAGTCCAGAACTCTTGGGAGTACTTTTTTCTAAAAGTACATTTAAACATGCAAAATAGCAAGTCATCAGTCTATTTCCAATAATATAATACACACACACATGTGCATGAGCCTGCTTGTCTCTGCCCTCAGAATATGATTACAAATTTTAAAAAGAATATGGTTAAACATACAGTATTTTCTCAGATTTTTTCCCATAAAAGCATATTAACAGCTAGTTGTTCTGGGTCAAAACAAAGGTCTCCTTCAGTATCCTGCCTCCAACAATGGCCAGTAGCAGACACCTAGGAAAGAGGATAAACACAGGAGCAACTGTAGAGATTTCACCCTAACAATTAGCTAACTATATGTATTTATAAATATTTAAATTTTTTATCAATACATTTTCGTTTTTATTCTTGGCAGCACAAAACTAAAATACACTAAAAATATGTTTAAGCTGTCACTTGATGAGATCAGATCTGCTATTTCCATCTAGAGAACAGACACAGATGTTGGCAGAAGATTCATATTTAGAGCTTTTCAAAGAGGTAGCAAAAACAAGAATATTTTCCAGTTTTAACCCATCTACTGTAGAGGGGGCCAACTTATTTTGTTTGGCTCTGAATCAGAATTTCCCCAAAGTTTGTATCTGGTGTTGTGGTCTCAGCCTCTTTCTATTTTTGATATATTCCTTCAGATGTTACAACCCAGAACACTTCTCAAAATGCCAATGCATATGCATGTGATCATTTATAAATGCAAAAACTGAAATAAACAAAAAAGACTTGTACATGTTAAATTAGATATTTAACTAGATGTTTGGCAGTGTCTTCTATTTTCATATAGTTCTGAAGGATGTGGTTTATGAAAGAAATGCACACTGTATTTCTCCACATAAAGCAAGAGTTGAAAACTTCTAACTGCCATAGATCTCTATTCACTAAGGAAGCAAATCCTAAATGGCAGCTGCATACCTGTCTGTTTAAGTCCTGAACCATATCTGAAGTTTTAGAGCAAATTAACAGATTGTGGTTTAAGTGGCCCGAGGCTCAAGCAAGGTCAAACAAGACTCAAGGCCAGACTCTCAGCTGAGGTAAATCTGTCTGGTCCTCTGCCAATTGATACGGGATGACACTGGCTGAAGACTGGCTCTAATTCTTGATCCTTAATTACTGGCTGCTGCACCAGATAAAGTTACATGGGAAGCTGGCTTGGTAGGAGACAAGATACAGCGTTTTTATTAGCCACATGAATATTCAAATCAACTGGTCTTTGCTTACACAAGTAAATAGAGTGCAAGCAAGAGGATTAGCACTTAAGTAAGCTAAGTCACACCATGCTAATATTAAATCCATCTTACTCCAGCACATATATTTTCCTTTCAAAATACGGGTGCCTAATTTCCATCAGCTCTGAGTGCGACTGGCTCCTAAGCACCAAACTTACTTGAAACTCCTGCGTATCCCAGGGCATACAGCAGCACTGCTCAATCTACAGTGAGAGTGCTTTCACTTTCGCTTTACAAACTTATTTTTGGTTCTTCTTCAACATACAGATCTTCAATATGGCATGCCAGAGTTTAATTGGAAGATCAGGGGACTTGCACTGGCTGAAATCTGATGATGTGTGGTGCCAGTGGTAGTTAATCTGTAATGATGTCTCCAATCTTCAGCAAGACTAAGGACTGAACAATTTTGAACAACCAATTATCCTTCTAGAAATGGGGCCCCCAGAAATGGGGCATGTGACCATTTTAGTTTGCCTTGTTATGTCTTAGAGATAAAGAAATGGGTTTATTGGGCTGTCAAGCTCTAACTTTCTCCAAATATCAAAAGGTATTTTCCTCAAGGGTCATAAAAACCATTGATCAAGCTTAATATTACATAAAATACAAAAAGTAGACTACTATAAACAGTGAAGAGACCACTAAACCTGCAGCCTGGACAACTGAGTGGTACTCCTGGCTTTTCAGTCGATATATTACATCAAATCATATAATGTCTCCATGTCTCAGTTTCTCTTTTTAAAAACAAGGGTGAAGTTATCCATCTTATTTTATGAGAAGCTAAAATGTTTATATATCAGTTCAAGGAGCCTGAGCAATAAATAGAGATGACCTGGAATTCTCAGGCAGAAAACAAAGGAGATGTCAGAAGAATATTGAGAGGCAAAATAAAACAGTAGATATGCTTGTAAGCAAAGGAGCTAGTGATGTAAGTTATTTAAAACTGAGAGAAATAAAGGCAGAGGCAATGAGGAAACAGTGTCTGCTGGGAAGGGTGTTTCTGACCGATGTTTTCTGGTGTAAGAGTGGCTCTTCTGTGGATCCTTTGTCATTAGACGTCTTCTCTATGGTTTTCTACAGTTGCAGGGGACGGGACTGATAACTCAGGTGATTTCATCTAGACCCTGGCTCCAAATATGTACTATTTGTATGTTTTGAAAGTCTCAGGTCAGGAAGAAAAGAATCTATCTGGCATACATACTACCTTGTCTTAAAGAAAACATTTAAAAGTGACATGTATACCATAAGAGCTGGAAGAATTATTTTGGTTCAATCAGATAATGTTTAACATAAGCAAAGGGAAACATAAAAACCCCCAAGGTATAGCTATTCCTTTGCTTAGAGGTTTTCAGTTATTTCTGGATTCCCATTTTTGTTTATTTGTTTAAAATGTATGGATTCTGGTTACTGGTTTGAAGAAAAAGACTTAGTTGGCAATCTTTTTTTAATCATGAAGGAAAAAAAAAAAAGCCTGTTGTGACAGCAAAGCAAGAGTAGATCTTTATATGCCCTTGAGTGTTTGATTTGAAGTGTGATTGCTTTTATTTGAAATGTGTGAACAAGATCCCATTAGGTCTGGGATCTTTTAGCAGCTTTGCAAAACACAAAAAGAGGTGTGTGTGTGTGTGTGTGTGTGTGTGTGTGTGTATGTGTGTGCAGGTATTCTACATATATATGGTGGGATGCATATGTGTAGGTACTTTATACCACCCTGCCATGTAAACCTATGTACGCTTTGCTAGGTTTTGAGCAATCTAGTGCTGAAAAACAATCTTCTGTTTTTCGCAAATGTCCGTTTCCTTCTACATCAATTTGTCTGTCTTACTAGGCACATATTGTAACTGCTCTTTTTAAAGTGCAAAATGCTTGCTTTCTCTGCTTTCTTTTTGCTGTCTCAAGAGTCAAACCTCAAATCAAGCCTACAACGTGCTGAGCACCAAACCCTCCTGAATGTCCAGAAGGCAGATGCACTCATTCAGTGTTGCAACGTTTAAGCTCTGTATAAATTCACTGGCTTACAACACTATCTCTGGAATGACAGAAGAATTGTACCTCCCAAATGTGACAGCAGCATGATTGATTTCGTGCTGGTAAAGGTATACTTGTGGGGTACTCAGAAATGCACTAATAGCTCACATATATGAAGAGTAACACTGGTTTCTTTAATTCCTGGAGAAAAGGGAGGGAGAGATTGTATTTTACATGTGTCGACCATTGCTATACCCTTTCCTTTAGTGCTGGATACTAATAAATTCTGCTTACAAAATGCCTAAAGGTAACATCTGAACATCTATAAATATTAAAAAACATACATTTGTTTGAAATGTTAGACATAAGTGCTACAGTATACTTATTTTACCTGTACTCAAATGATGTGGTATCATTGCTTCAGCAAAAGTGTTTTCTTTAGATTTTTCAAAGTGCAGTTTGTGTTTATTGTTCCTCTCACCTCTGTTACAGCATGTCACCCTAGAACAACCAAACACTCTCTGATTTATGTAGGATTACTGACTATTATTTATCAAATTCACTCCAAATTTCTATGCGTTTTTAGTCCATGAGTACAACAAAGTTCTCAGGTGCTTTTTTAGGAAGTCTGCAAGCCTTCCTTCTCTTCTGAAAAGACAACTTACAAAGCAGAGAGCAACCGCTGAAAGAAACAAATGTCATAGAAGTCAGAAGCAGGATACCCTTCACAGCTTCAGCCATTTGGTTTTGATAGTATCTTGGTCCAGACCTATGACAGTCTGAATGTTTTCTTTTTAGAACGTAAGGTTTGTAGCATGGGGTTGAAGGTCAGATCCTCAGCTGAGGTAAATCAGTAAGTTCCACTGACTTAATAAAATTATCCAAGTTAATACTGCTGAATATCTGTCTTCATATAATTGTTTGCCATAGAAAATTTAGCACACTTTTTGCTCAGAGTAGGTATATCAAAATAATACTACAATAGAAGCACTTTTGGATAAAAAAAAGGGATAATATTCAGTACTACATGCTGTGTGTGAGTCTCTGAAGGTAAATGTTGGCTCTGAATGGGCTGAAATACAATTTTTCCACTTATGCAGCCTCCTTGGAGCAAAGCAGTTTTGGGAAGGTCCAGACAAACTTACATGTGGTAAGATCTAAAACAGATTTATATTAAACCTGTGTAAATTCATACAGACTTAATGTGAGCTTTCTTTTGAAACCAGCTTTGCAGGACAGTATTTCCCATTTTCCCTGATGTAATGTATGTTGGATGAAATAACAGTCAACCTGGAAAAGGCTCAGAAAGAGAGTAAGAGAGAGAGAGCTGACTGACAAAATTGTTTGGAGAATTGCTTGAGCTATTTACAAAATCTGAAAGTCAAACTTCCCAGTACACACAGCTCTAGTGAAATCTAGATTTTCCAAAATTAACCTTAATTCAGCTCTTTGTACCTGAGACTAGCATACAGAAGAACCATGGACAGTATATTCAGTATTGTAACACTTCAATTTCTCTTTGTTTTTCCTCTATCATAGTTTTTATAACTTGAGTATAATGGGAAGCTCTCTTTTGGCAAAAATGCTGAATAAGTGTTCCATTTAATAGCGTCATGCTAAGAATGCTTTCTTCAAACAAGGCCCTTGTTCCTTTTCTGACCAAACTGAGCTCTGTCACCTCTTTTACTTGTACATGTTCAACCTGTATTGAATAAAATTGAATAATATAACTATGTAACACTGAGGTAAGCCTTTCTGTTGCTAATATTTTAAGAGCCAAGCACTTTCCTCTTCCAGCTTCTTCTTCCAACACATTAATCACACTGTCTTAAATTCTGTCTCATTTGAAACACATTTCTGCCTCCACAGAAGGAAATCAAAGAAACAAAGACCAAGGTGGGTGAGAATCTGAGATACCTGAATCAGCACACAGATACCACGCATATCTTGAGCCTCATATGATGAAGCAGTGTGGGTACAGTTAGTGTCAGAGCATGTAGGTCCATTTGAACCCAGAGGTTTATGTTGCAGAGCCACAAAATATGTGAAATCAAAAAAAATTTTTTTTTCAGGAAAAACTATTGACAGATAACAGAAGAAGGATCTAACTCTAGGTAGAGAGTCTATCTATTGGTATTGGGATTGAAGACGAATAACTTTGCACCAGATACATAGCAGCCTGTTAAAGTGTAATACTAGAGTCAGTCAGTTTTGCGATGGTGCTGTGGATGATCCTACAAGAGATGGTTCTAATCTGAAGGACAAGTTTTTCCCTCATGAGCTAATTAGCTCTTTGTAACAGGTGGACTATAGGATAGTTGAACAGTTCTTGTTCTATGCAGTTGATGATGCTTGTGTCCAAATGTGCTAAGCCAGCACATCAAACACTGTGCATAATTTGGAAAAGACAACCAAAATTATCTAAAAGTGTTGAGCCAATAAGTCCTGAGAAACTTGTGCCTTGATACCAACTCTGTCAAGGGAGGGGCAACTGAGTTTGCTTGTTCACTGGATCTTGACACCAGTTGAATAAAATGAAGTTACTGAGCCAGTAATCCTACAAAGAGAGGCCTAGGCATAGAAATCAAAGTGACATGCTGGAAATGCTGAGCCAGTAACACCACAGAACTCTGGACCCTCACACAAAACCAGCCAGCTTGAGTAGATGAGGCAGTAATTCCATAAAAAAGAAGAAGAAAAGAAAACAGAAGTGCACTGATAGCATTTCACTAAGCTCATTTTTGAGACAGGAACCTGTATAGCAGTCTGGCCATTGACATCGAACCTGCATACCAGTGCAAAGCCAGTTCCCATGCTTATACGACCTGTCCCTTGACAGCAATGCGCTAAAAAAGAGGCTCAGATGATCCAGTGAGTGAAAGGGGTCATGACATCGGCCCAGTTAGGACTTTCTTAGCCAAAACTTCGTAAAGAAGAGCCTGTGCCTTGATGTCAAACCAACAAGACAGAGACATTGGCTGAGAAACAATAAGACTTGGACATTGACCTCAGACAAACAAGACAGAGTTTCTGAGCCAAGAATTTCAAAGGGGTTTATGCATTAGCATTATCACAGCAAGGTAGCTGTATTTACAGAATAACCACACAAAAAGCCTGTGCTTTGGCATCAGCCCAGCAATTGAGAATTGCTAAGTCAATGAGCTCAGAGAGGCCTGCTATTTGTCCAGCTAGGAATACCCAGTAGGAGCAATGAGAGGAAAATTGAGAGAGCATAGCTCTTTCTCCACCCTCTAACACTGGGGACAGCGTACCTTTTAAAACTCTCCCATCATTTCACTGACCAGTGAAATAAAGATTCGTAAAGATTCAAGGTAAAAGAATCTCAGATGGGAACAGAAAAGATAGCACTTGCTTGATTGCAGGTTTATCCCAACATCAGGGCTTTTTACTAGTAAAGGGAACACAAATATCTGATAGAAAGTTTGTTCAAACTGGAAATCCTCTAATTCCAACCTTTCCCAGGAAGTTTTCCTTCTCATATTCTGACTTTCATCCAACTCTGTCTCTTCTCCTGCATAAAAAGAGACCCTGTCATTAGCTAGAATTAGTTGGTCATCTATCTTCATCCACAACAGAGTAGTAAACTGCTGACAGAAGTTAAGAGTGCAGTAGAAGAACAAGCAAATCAGAAACATATCTCTATATAACTTCATATTCTGTACATGTGCACGCAAGCATACATGCACACGCACATACACACAAACACACACATTTAAATGCTCTTTTGCACCTGGATGTCTATCACATACATTTAATTCCTTCATCCTCATTCTGTAAACCATGCCCTATCCTAACACAGAATATGATGCAGGGCACTACACCACCTTTTGCAAAGTAATATTTGTTGAGTGTTCCTTCTGTGGTTGATTCACTTTAAATTCCAGAAATCCTGCTATACTCACATTATTTTCCTACTCTCTGATGTCTTATAGACATTTTCTGAACTTATCTTTACCTAGAGGTTTGCTTGCTTTGGAATCCAAGAAAATAGGTAACATGGCTAATGTCTGAATGCCAGAAGTGAAAATCAGTTTGCCCGTCAAAGTCAAAAGTTATAAAACAGAGTATAATGTATTCTCCTTTAGAGAGCATGGTTTTGTGTGTAACTGAAGCTAAATTTCAAAGATCTTAACATGCTATTTTGTTTTATATTTCAACAATATCACTTTAGCATGAAAAACAAACCAAGAAAAGAAAGTTTGAGTATTTTCAGTGCCATTGAGAATGTAGTTTTGAAAGTGAGTTAGTACTGTTCTTTCTCATGGTACTACTTCCCCCAGTGGCTGGAATAAGAAATGGGGTAAATAGGAATAAATGGTATATCCAATATTTTGGTGACCTCAAAATTGCACTTTCTTTGCCTCCACCTTGTAGTAGAAGGCACTAATACTTAATGCCAACCCATCCTCAAGTAATTAAGTCCATGTCAAAAAGAACTGAATAGTGTTTTAAACAGAAAATTTATTTTTACACTCTAGATCCAACAGTGGGGAGAACTCTGCTTACTTAACTGGTTTCATACCAGATGCCACCCAGTGGAGGTTCTTGGTGGCAACTGCAGACCAACACATATCTCTGAAAGAAATACAGTAGACCCCAACAGAGGGTTTACTGCAGAAAAAACTTTCTCACAGCTCCTTAAAGGCTGACATGCTCCAGAAAAATATTTACTGCTTCATCTTGAAATAGGAGTCTGAAAGACAGGAACTCAGTGAATGCCTTCTTTAACCAAAGTAACATGCAGTAATCACACYTTCCCCTTCTGTCTGATATTTATTCATCCCATAATTGTGCACTGTCCTTCCAGCATACCTAAGAAAAATGATGTCTAAGAAAAACTCTACAGTACATTTACTGTGCTGATACTAAATTAGTGTCTCCTGCCAACACTTTCAAGAGGAGTGAACTACAGTAAGGAGGAGATGGAGGTACTGAAATGATGATAAAACTACTTCTTCAAGTGAAGGGACCAACCAACATATTTGTACCATAGCATTAGTGATAATTTCTTTTAGTCTGCTCTTGCAGTCCTTTATTTTGGGTTCACACTCATTAGTCCCAGCACTGCAATTAGATTCATTCTGATCCTCCATACTTATATGAAGTGGGGCTTCATATAGATATTCTTGCATAGGAAGGACATATAAGATCATTATAGATGCTTTCTCTATGTTCTATGAAGAACATACAGACACATATAGAAACAGCAAGGAAGCAGGTCCATTATCGCTATACGAAGCAGGCACTATATTTGTCTGGAATTTTATGCAAGTACCCTGATTTGTACTTCATCAGAGAATACTGATTCCTTTATTCCAGCTCAGGAGTATGCACATTTGTGGGAGAGAGGAAGATGGAGGAGGACTAACAGAAAAAGTTAGGGTCGAAAGTAACTGAAGTGACAGACATTCCCAAATCATTAAGACAAAAGCCCTGCCACTGTTTTCTTAGAACTTCTTTCCTTTGCCATGTGTTGCTGGTTAGCAGCTCTAAATGTTACAAGCATCAGAAAAAACGAAATGTCAGCCAAGTTCTGCTTAGTGGTAAAGTCAAAAGAAGAGCCAAATGGCATTCTTAAAAGGTAGGAACCTTTTTTTTTTTTTCATAGTTAAGTGTAGTTAATAGTGTTCTTCTTACTGCAAGAATTGCAGCTGGTGATTAAAAAACAAGTTATGCTTAATTAAAAAGACTGTCAACCCTAGATCTATTTTAATTATAATCATTTTTAGCATTTCATCTTTGCTTCTGAAGTATCCTGAGGTGCTTCAGTAAAGAAGCTATTATACATAAGGAGTGGTATTATGCCTTTCTCTTTCATCATACTAAAAAAATTGGGCAAAGTGCATAGGGCTAATCTTCTGCCTTTACTTCGGCAAAATTGTTCTTGCCGTGTCCAGGAGCTTTATCTGCTGGATATGGCTAATTCAGCACCTACTAATTTCATTAAACTAAGTAGGATTTTCATTGTTATTTTAAAGGACTGAATGAATTAATTCTCTTATAACTTTAACAGAATAAGGATCATGTCCTCTACATGACTATAAGATCACACATCCTAAGTGAGTTTAAATGGCTTCTAAAGATTGTACCTGCTATTTTCTATATTCAAAAACTGATAGAGTAAGCAGGAAGTATACTATGAGAAATTTAGATAATAAAAAATTGTGTCTGATTTGCAAAGAAGTTTGGACCTTAACAAGAATGGGGTGCAACAATTAATAATAATTACAAACACAGAGAAAACAGAAATGCACTGTGCTCTCCAAACACACATCAGCATGAAAGCTACTCAAAACAAGCGCCTTCTCTTCCCCATTCTTTCTTTCCTAATTCAAAAACTCACTGAAATAACCATCCGAACAAACAGAAATAAAAAAATCCATATAGTACTCATTAAAAAATCAGTTTGAATAATCTCATTCAATCAAAGAAATTATGCCCTTGCCTAATATTACTCGCTGCTGTGTGCATAATCAGAACCACAGAACAAGATATGCTCTGTTACATGGTGAGCTTCTATCTCCCAGACATTGGTTCAAATACTCCTTGCCAGTCATTGTTACCAAGATGACCTTGATCACAGATTTTTTTAAGAGTTTGAATTTTATTTGAACCAAAACAAAAAGATACATTAAAAAAAAACAAAACAGARGAGTGAAAGCAACTCTTACAGGGAGAAAAAAGATGAAAGCATTTCATGATTATTAATTTGGTTTTGTTGTCTTAAAATTGTTTATGTGATTCACCCAATAAAAATATATATCATGAGTTTGAACTTGATATGAGGACACTAACTTACTGCAATTTCCATTTAAATTAATTTCCTTTATGGCTCTGTAATTCCTCTGGAATTCATTCCTTTATTAACTTGGTAAAAGATACATATAGTACAAGAATATTTAGATTCAAAACACTCACATAAAATATGAAGCAAAACTGTCCCACAGAAACATTGATTCTTAAGTGCGATAAAGTACTCTTTTGTTCAGCAGGATATATAACCAAATAAAGATATTGGCCCTCAGACATAAAGTAAGGGTCATTTCCTCTGGGACTCCATCTTGCATTCATTGAGATCAGTGAAACTTTTGCCATTGATTACAGTACTGTAAGGGCTCCATATGTACTACATTTTCTCTTTCTCATTCTTAAACAGATTCTGATTTTTTTCTGTGAGTGAAAGAAAAGGCAGGCCTGCATTTATAAATTAGCCTTCTCCTCCTTCAAAACAACATAGAAACACCTGACTAATTTGTTTTTGCTTGACAGTTGTTTTTTAAACTTCCAAATAGAAATAGGTCAAGCTTTTTTTAGTCAAGAGACAAGGAAGCGTTAAGTGCCCAGGATGGACACTTAACGGAATAATGGAATGGAATAAAAATGGAATAATTCAGATTTGGTCTGGATTTTGAATGCAGATCCCATCCCTCCCATCCCCCCAAAATTGAAATTTAGAATTCCAAATTGATATTAAGCTCAAAAAGGATGCATGGGGGGAGGTGAAAGGAGTGTGTGTCCAATGCACTGTGCAGCAGTGGGCTTGTCAAACAGAAATATTAATATCTCGAAGTTCAGGGCAATTGTTTTTTCTGTTCACTCTTAAAACATTCACATGTCTTTAGTCACTGGCCCTTCTTTACACCAACAATAACCCAGAAAACGTCCCCATCGCCACTGCAGACCCCGCTGCTCTTAAAATCAGCCCTGATCAGCTCTTGAGTTTTGGCAGCAAACAGAGCTGCTGAATGCAGGATTTTTTAATACTCCCCACTCACTCCARTAGTGAAGAACAAACTCCTTGACACCTGCCAACAGTGAAGAAAGATGGGGGCTCACTGCCTTAATGTGGCCATCAGCTAGGATTTAAAGAGAGAGAGAGCAGATGTGAAGAAAGTTCAGAAGGGCGATGCACATGCCACCAAAAAGGAATAAAATAAACCATACTTTGTTAACATACACAGTCAACAGCTGAGAGGAGATAGCCTACAATGGCATCATCATCACAATTTGCAGAAACACCATACAGCTCTCATAAAGCTGCCGGGAGGTCAGCACCAAAGAGAACAGATGGCTTAAAATCAGTCAGAAAGCCTGTTCCTGTACTGGTTTGAAAGGGAAAAATGCTTCAAAGAACTGGACAATACACGGAAGGCATCTGAATGCTCCCATTTTTCAGAGTGAGGTGAAACCTTTCCTCTGTTTCAGTCACTACTAAATTTATATAATTAATGTGAAAAAATCATTTTTATCCCACCTCTTTATTTTTTTTACAGAACTTCACCCTCTCTAACCCTGTCACAAAGTTCTCTTAGATCACTTTCTAGCCTCTTCTCTAGGGAAGTTAACTTCTCAAGCTGAAGGTGCTGAGACCGTAACTCCAAACATCGAAGATGTTCTAAGGCTGCAGAGAAAATGCTCTCCCAGACCACTGTATTCTGTTAAAGGTGAGTTAGCAGCAATAGTAAGCCAATTATCAATAAGCTTATGAGCACTGTTGGTGTCTTGACAGCAAAGTAACAAGCAGAGAGAGATACTGAGCCATCATCTCTCAAAGGCAGTATTCTGACTCCTCTTCCCACAACAGAGATAATTAAAATATTAAGCTCTCTAAAATGTGCCTCATACAAGTTCATGCTGTACCTGTTTACAATACAGGGTCTTCTGCAAAAGGTAGGCTTTAAAATAGATGAAAAATATTAAACATAGTTGGTGACAATGCAAATGATACCGCAAAAACTTATGCATCTTGAATTTTGACTTTACTACTGATTCTATAAGGTACAATGTTCTACTAATTGGTCCCCTCTCCTGTAAATGTCCCATTAGTCAACTTCTATTATTCCCAAAGGATGGCAGAATATATCCTTTAATTAAGTATGATACTTGCTCCAGCTGACTCGGCCTTAAGGAACCACTTCAAAAACAGTGGCAATGGGATAGCTTTCCTGAGATCAAGTCCCAGTTGTGTGATAACTTGAGCAAGTCTGTAGGAGGGCCTATTTCCTACTGTAGAGACTTCTTTTCTTCCTACATGCTGTACATTAGTCTGCTGCCAACTTAGCAGCAGAGATCATTTGCCACAACATAGGGCCATTCATTTTTAAAGCAGCTTTCAATTTCTTACTCTTGATATAGGTTGTGCTCATTATTTGCTTATATTTGGTTACATGTAGTTACACCACTGCTTCAGTATTATTATTTATAGACTTTGGATTTGCACTTGCAATTCATTGAGAAAGTTATGTTCAGTCAATACAGCTCAAGGTTGGCAAAGTTCATGAAAACAAAACCATTCTTTTGCGTCCTGTAAAGTGCAGCTTTCTCGGACTTAGCATAAGACTGAGAATAGTGTTTTAGCCCCTCAGAACAGACCTATATTTTTGTCATAGAGCACTTCCACTTACAAGAAGTAATGTTTTTAAGGGTAATTTACCCATTTTCTAACACAAAAAGGTATTAGGGCACCAAGAGAGACTGCCCTGATCGGCAGCATTTGATTGGATCATGGAGCAGTTTCGGGATCTGACTGAAATTCAGTCTATTCATACTCAAGTTTCTGTAAACTGATGAAGACACAAGTGAGAATATTTGCTTAGACAAAATTCGTGCAAAATTCAAATAAAATTCTAATGAAATAGATTTTGCTGCATTGCAAATCTTTACAGGGAACTCACTACATATTTAGAAATGACTGCTGTGTCCACAGATTAGGCAGAAAATGAGTGAATATTCAGTCCTCATAACTAGCCTAACAAAAATGAAAAGAGTTTCAACTTTCAGTTCCAGGCATATTTAAAATGCTGTCATCCAAATGCTGAGAAATTATCTCCATTTCCAATTTATTTTGAAAAGTAGTGGTGCCCTCACAGGTGTTTTGAAACAGAAGTGGGATTGTAGCTAAAAAACTAACTCCATTTAAACATGTCAGGAGTAATTTTGGCTTTAAACAGTGAAGTTTGTTTTGTCAGGACCTCACAGAAAAAAAAAATCAAGCTAATAGAGAAAATTCTCTTTCAAGTGCAGGAGTGACTTGATAGCTGTCTCCCATTCTTTAGGTTTTATGCAGGTATTCTAATCAGAGCCAATTAATGAATACTTATCTGAAGCTGAATATATATACATGATTTTTTGGCATGACAAATTCAGTCTTGTTGCTAAGCAAATCTGTTACAACAAATACATCTCAAACATGAAAGCCTGCTTTCTTCATGTTATGCTACTGTCTCAACATATGATCAGTAAAAAAACTTTCATCACAAATAAGTATGGGTTTCTTAGCCACATAGTGTGACATCCAGTAAAGTAATTAATTTCAGATAGTTCATCTTACCATGATGCATAAAAACTTGTACTATTTATTGCTTTGCAAGCAAGTACAGCTTTAATTTTCAAAAGGTTTACTGAACTATGTACATCAAGCATGTGTTGTTTTAATTAATGTGTACTAATAAGCAAATAAAAATACCAAAAAAMCCCTAAGATCAACAAACAAATTTCTATTTCTATTACAAAAAAGTGGCAATAGTTTGTATTTAAGGTTTAGCATTATAAGTAGTTTGCAACATGATATAAATTTCACATGCACTCCATCCTTGTTAAAACACCAGTGTTAGTAGACAGGGATTTTTTATGTTATTATAAAGTATTATTCTAACGATGGTATGTATGATAGCTCCACTGGAGCTTTACACCAAACAGCATGCTTGAACAGAGACTGCTTCACAATGAAGAGAGATTGCATGTGTATGAGAGATTATACAAATCATTAGCTTGTAAATGGACTTTATTTGAGAACAGAACAGAATTGAGCAGAGTATGATGGGAATGTACTATTTAAAAATACAAAATAATTTCTGGATTGTGAATATGATATTCCATCTTTTTACAAATTTATGAATGAAATGAGCCAATTCTCCTGTTATCCTAGCTTTGGTCATATTTAAAATAAACAAATATAGTTTATCACATAGATAGAATATTACTTTAATACTAAATTTCCAAAAATTGCAACACACTCAAAGATCCAATCTTGTTTGACTTTTGAGCTAACATGCACAGGACTGTCCTTCTACCTATTTCTTGGCAACCTACCCTTTCTTCACAATTCTCAAATACTTGATATAAAACATAAAGAGAAATCCCTATTTTTAAAATAGTATCCTGACTTACCTTAATAAATAATTTGAAAAGACTCTGAAATTTTGTCTTTGAGTATGCTTTGGAAGCCTGTGTGACATATAATTTTTTTCAGCCCCTGTTTAGAAACATTGATGAAAGTACCTGCACCGAAGTCTGAAAATTCACAAACCTCAGAAACTTCCAAAATTTCCAGTATCTTTGATACTGTTTGTCACAAAATATAATTGATCCAGACTGAGAGTTCTTCATAAAAAATAGCTTTACTCAAGCTTTTCAGTAAGACAAGAGTACTCTGAAAAGTAGCACCCCCAAACTTTCCTGCTTCTGTTTTTTGTAAATGACTACACAAACAAGAGAAGGAAAATCATGACATAACTTGATGACATTAAGTTGATAGCACCAACTTCTCAGCTCTATGTTAGTCTAACTTCCACTGCAGAGCCAGATATCTAAGAATAAATAAGCACAGAAGAAATAGCCAGATAAAGTCTGATTTCAGGGTGTACCAAAATGGTTTCACACAGAAAGAAAACATTTTTAGTAGTACTAACTCACCCTTTTCATAGATTTATCCAACAGTAGTTGAGATACTGTACTACCCAGAAGCTATTAAAATGGTAGGAAGTATGCAGATAACTTCTTAAATGCCTTGTATCCCTTTCCGCCAAGACGAATTCTCATCTTTTGCTAATTCTCAGCAAGGATTTTTAAATCCATCCATTAAAGAGCACAAAGCATGATTCATATGGTAAAATGCAGTTGTACTTCAATAAAATATATCCTGAAACAGATGAAGCAAGAAGAAAGACAATGCAGTGTCAGAAGACTTACACTCTAAGTAGTCACCTGTAGTAAAGAATTTTTTTTTCTCTTGAGTTGTAAACCAGAGAAATAAATCTCTATTTTGAATCTTGCGGATAGTTGGAGGAAGCTATCAGTGGATTAGTGATGAATGACAGACCACTATATTCTGACTGTTTTCAGTTGATATAAGGTGGGGAGAAATTTCAAGTTATTAGGATGAGTTTAAAGCCAGGCTAAGCTGCCTGGTCTGATGGAGATCCAAGTTTTGGCAAGTGTCACACATACTAGGGTTTCAAGTGTTGGGAGAATGAAGAGGGTCCTTGGAAACATGTGGCCACGTGTCTTTTTTGTGTGAAGACCCCAAGGAGCAGTTCTGGAAAACTGCTGTGCTTCACTTGTTCTGAGTTTTCCTATCATCTTCACTGTACATCAAAAACTCCCTTGCCTGGTCAATACAGGGACATCAATGATATCAGTGAGGCTAACGCTTAGTTTCATGTAATTACAGTATGTAAGGGAAGAACTAACAAAGCTGCAAAACAATCTGTTTGATATGCTACAAGGTCTTTCCACATCTATGATTTGTGATAAGACTTCTCAGCTGGTTAGATATCCAGCCATCAAAGAGACTTGACCAGTTTTTTTACAGCAATAGTGTGTGACCATCTTTCTCAAGACAGACAGCTGTATGTTAATCATCTATGGATTAGCTGGCAGCAATGCATTTGACATCCACTCAGAAAACAATTTTTTTAAATTACAGAGCAAAATAGTAGTGTGTAACTTCCAGAAGAATATTTTCTTCTTTATGTTTGTTTAAAAAGTTCATTATCCTAACATTGTACCACCTGATAAACTTTTCTCCCACAGTCCACTCTGTTTTCATACTCATGTCATGGCTCCTTTCATGAAGGAGGAAAGGGATTGACAGCACATCATTCTCCCAGAAAAAAAACTCTTATTTTGGGGTGTGACAATCTCCTTTCCCTACAAAATGTGAACTTGTTGTTTGCTCAAATACATTGCAATGTTCACTACAGCAACCTACAGCAAACACGTAATTGCGTTTAGGGCTTGAGGAGGCATGTATACCAATAGGTGTATTTTTCTACCAGCTGGCCAAAACATGGGGAAGGATAAAGGGAACCTTCACTGCTAATGAGCTACAAATCAGCTGAAGGCTGTTATGAACTCTCAGCACATGAAGTCTGACTGCAGGTTGTACAAACCAAGGATGTTGTCCTTAGGATAGCTGCAGGATGGGAAAGTTCTGAACTGGAGTAATTTCTTGTTTCTGGACTCGTATATGTTCAAGTGATTTGCTCGTATTTTGCTTTGTTGAGGTTTTATCGTTTGCAAGGAGTGTTTTAAACTTTTCTCCAGTTGATTAGAGACTAGAATGGGCATCTGATGCTTGTTTAAATAAAAATAAATAATGAAGGAAATCCACAGCAAATTACAGTACTTGGTATGAATTCACTCTACTTTCAAGAAGCGATTGCATGCAGAAGTGCAGTTAAATTTGGTCCTCTGATCCTCCCCTTGGCCTTACTTGATCTGCTGGGTTTCCCAGTTCACTTTGAAACTGATGCTTTTTGGCACCAAGGCTGCTCCTGGTTTAGAAAACAACATCTTAAACATTTGATTTAAATTCTGGAGCCAAGATTAACTCTGGCTCCAAAATTTAATGGGGAGAAAAATAAACTAGTAAAGATTATTTTCTTCATCCTGAAAAATGCATCCGTTTCAAAGCAGAAGGGAAAACATCATGGCTCAAATTGGGCCTAATCGTAGATCAAAGAAGCAACATTACTCACCCCCAAAATTCAAACACCTCTCAAAATATACTTAAGTCAACAATGAACCATACTACACAAATGAGAGGCTTATTTTTGCACATTAATATGTTTTTATTAAGGCAAGAGCCAAGTGTAGCAGTCAGATCAAAACATGACTGAATCAAAAAGTTAATGCTTTTAGTATACAAGCAAGATACTAAAGCAGAAACTCAACATTTTAACTCTGCTGGTTATACCACGAAAGTATGAGATGAGATGAAACTACAGTTGCCATGAAATACACAAGAAACAAAGGAGTGGAGTTATTACTAAAAACAGCACAGTAAAATAGTTGCAATTGTCAAAGAGAAATTAATGATGTTCATCACTAAAAGGGAACTGTTTTTAATAGGATGCTAATGTGTTGTGCTGTATCCCCAAAACTGTGCACTTGGCCAGACAATGTCATTGTAGCTCACTCAGCCATTGCAACAACAAGCAGCAAGGCAAGCCATGTGTTCACGTTCATCCTACTGATCATCCTACATCTTTCTGTTAGTCCACGTTTATTCAGTCTCCTTGGCTTTATCAGACCTGAAGTAAAGGATACATTGGTAAATTTCAGCTCTGTTTTTCTGAGTCTCTTAAGCTGAGGAAAGATTTTTTTTCTTTCAGCCATCTCAGGTTTCCTGATCCTACCTACCCTGTCAGTTCTCAGCTACCATTCAATGTTCTTCCAGTATTTAAAAACTGATATTCCATCTCATTGCAGACCATATTCCTCAGGAATATTACCAGAACCCTTGTCAGACAGACCTGCCATGTAAGGCTGAACTTGACTTTTGCAAAGTTGTGTTGATTTCCTTCCTGAACAGTATGATTTAATGGACAGTGCCTGTTTAATGAAGTTCAATTGTTAGGTTTAGAATTACAAGCACATCCTCTGGACCTAATAAAGAAAATTAAACCTTCATATTAAGAGGAGGCTCTGAACCAACTAAACAGGCACATCTGAAGCATTTGCTTGATAGAGTATTATATGTACTTTGTTTCAGCTTTCTGCCTTACTTCACCATCTTTTATTAAATGATTACCTCTTTGATTTAAAATAAAATCCAAACAGGACCCACAAAATAAGACATAATTATTTGCAATGATCTTCAGTATTAGTTACATGAAAAAAAGCGACAAGGGCTTTAGTTTGTCTATGTGACAGCTGCACTTGTTATGCCTGGTATCGCTGAATAGTTAAGGCTTGAATGTCCAGTTTTGGATCAGAGTTGAAATATGGTAGAAGCATATTCARAGTGCAGCTTTTGATTTTTAATGTACATAACTGGTCAGATTGAGTGCATGGTCTTTCTTACCATAGCGCATATTCACAGTTGCAATACATTTCTTCTGGTATCAGGAAATTTATGTTGGTACATACAACGGCACATTAACGTTAATCATGTGTAAAGAATATCACCATCACTTTTTTGTGTAGGTGCAGATGCCAGTCATGCTCTGGAAAGCAGTGCAAATGCTTCATGGGAATGAAATGGGCAGACAGTTGAAAACAAGTAGGAACACTATGTACACATATAAGAGCAAAGAGAGGCTTTGAGTGGCTGCTGCAGCTCATGTACATTTATTCAGAATGAGAACAGGCAGCTCCAAGTGCAATGCTCTGAGCTGCTGCTGCCCTCCTGAATGCTTTGCCCAGTGGAGGCAAGATGCTGCCCAACCCTCACACTGACCAGAAGTTCCCAGGCCACTAACAATAATTTTGTAGCTGCTGTGCAAGCCACTGGAGCGTTAAGAGCCTGGAGCTTTGCAATCCTCCCTTCTTCTCACCCCCACTCTCCCAAAGAAGCAACAACTTCAGTGCTTTCAGCTATCAGTGGGACGGCCCCATAGGGCTTATCTGATCTTGTTGCAGCACTAGCTGGTGCAGGGCACTGGTTGCTTTATTGTTAACTTGATGTTTCAAGCGTTTGAAGCCTGTCTTCCCCTTGATCAGGCACATTATGGACTGTTCTGTGCCGTCAACTATTTTCTCAAACTCCCTCCAAGTGAATCCTTACGCTTGTTTGACTTTTAAAGCTGACAATAAATTTGAGAGAGCTTGAGTGGAGCAATGAAATGGCCTCACTTAGATTTCTTGAACTAGAAACTGGTAATGCAGAAGGGACTACAGCACAGATGTGCTACATCACCTCTACTGAACTGACCAATTCACAAAAAAATCACTGATCTAATGACACTTGTAAGCCCAATTTCCATAGAAAAATGCTATTTACCTTCACTGTTAGGAATGGGTTTACTTATTCAGTGTTTCTCAGCCATAAAGAATGCTACTTTAATCTGGAAGATCCCTTCAGCATCAGTGCTGAAGACCTAATAATTCTTAGCTCTACAAGAGTCTGTAAAACAGAAACACCCTATCATTTACCACAGCTGAAGGTCTCCCACTACCTGTCACGAGTCATACGCAGCAGTAAGGCAACATCAAAGCTGCTATTTTAGATTGGAACCATGCTGCATCTAGTCCCAGTATGGCCTGGGTTAGTGGTTAGCAGCAGTGAAAGCAAATAAAGGATACTAATGGAATAGGCTGTTTATATACTTTTATATATGTATCTATGCATATAGCTGTCTATACATAAGTCTGTTCTTATTCCCATGTAATTATTGGTTGAATTATAAAAGAGTTCCCTATTTTTAGCTCATCCAATAAAACTATGGATGCACTCATAAATCCATGAATCCACTGAGTCCCTGTCAGAGCCCTGAGGATGCCCCAAGCCCTCCCTGTCCCTGCTCGCCCCAGGCATGCCCCCTACCCAGCCCCAGGCCGCATTTCAGCATAGCCCAGGGCCGTCAGCCCCTGCCCTACTATGCCTCAGCAGTGCTGGGCTCTAGCCTGCCATGGCCATATCTCCTGGATAGACCTTGGTTACACGTGGCAGCCTTGTCTCCAATCCTCTCTCTGGCCCCGTCTCCTTTTGCTCCTGACCAAAGTCTCTAGACTGTCCATGGACCTGACTTGGCTCCTGGCTCAGAGCCCCTTGTGAGGCACCCCCCTTGCTCTCTGACAGTGCCTATTCATATTTATGCCTTATCACAGCATGCTTCTGTTGTTCATTACACATCATGGAAACGGGATATTTATTATAGCTTGAAACAGCTTTACAACTGATTCAGTTTATTTGCATGTCTAACAAGAAATGGTAAATTAACCTAATCTTTTTTCTTCAGTAGATTTTTATAGCAGCCACTTTATATCCCTTTTCTACTTCCTCTGTAATTTATCTCCTACCAGATTAAACAGGCCAAATTTCTTTGGTCTCTATACAAAAGAAAGTCTTGCTATTCCTCTGTGCTTTGTCATCACGTGTTTCTGATGTCCTTATTTTTAACTGCTTTCAGACTTCCTAATCCTTTGGGCAGAGAAGTACACATGCTAAATACTAAGATCTAACATATTCAGGAGAAAAGTGTGTTGAAGTACATAAAGAGAAAGTAGACAAGTATGGGTCATGTGAGTTACAGCATACAGGGAAAACAAATTACAGAAACACAGTATCAAAAAGCCTCTTCAGGCACAGAAAGACAGAAACTTCTGAGACGTCTTAATGCTTCATGACACTGGAATTTCTAGTTCTTTTGATGTCCACACTGACTAGGACACTATAACAATGCATGTTCCTCTAAGTAACAAAGAATCAGCCAAAAACATGAAGCCGTAGCAAAGAGAGAGTTAGGATACAAAGGAAATCCTAGCACAGTGGTCTGGCCCACTATTTCAGGACATGAAGACAGTTTTTATTGGTGCAATGAAAGATACCACAGGGAGCCTGCAGAAGCATTTTGTTAGCCAGAATGTGACAGCAGGTTTGGGTTGACAGTGTAGCCAGCCCAGTGCACCTTAAAGATGCATTTTGGCTTTCTCAGTACAAATCCTCCTCTTCCTTAAAAGTTTTGCAGCAAAAGAGAAAGTAAAAACAGGAGGAATGATGCAGTATGATTCCCAAAGTATGCAGATTTTTTTTAATGCATTAATAATTAAATTAATAAATGTATTTATGGTTAATAGTGTATTTCAAAATATTTTTCTCACACATACTTGTATTAAAAACTCCAGAAAGGATCTTGCCAGTATTTACATTCATGTTTTGCATATCTAGATCAGACCGGTAGTCCCTGAAGCATACACTACCATGAAGGTCTTATTGCAAGTTTTCCATCCTGTCTCCTCTTAATTTTTTGGGCATCATTATAAATGTGTAAAAAGGCTACAGTTTTCCAAGTTGGCTGCTTACTGTACTTCTACAGACAACCAGAGAAGAGAACTGCTCCTGAAGTATCCTGAATTTCAAGGAATAAAAATGTAAAGATTGAACAAAATAGAATAAATCTGCATAACAATCCAGCTGAAAAGGTCTAGAAATTACCTAGAAAGAACCAGGCTAGACATAAAACTCAAATCTGTGGCCTTTTCTTCTCTAAAGCATTACTAGAAATTCAGTAAACTTATTTCATTCAGGAACCTAGTCTGTTGCCTTATCTCCTGAAACTTACTGCATTTATATAGTATTGACGGACCGCAGAGGACTCCATAAGACAGAGAACACTCTCAATTCACAAAATAAGAACTTAATCTTCAAAGAGGTAATGTTGAAATCCTATATCAGCTGAGTGTGCTCAACTTCCTGAAATAATATCAGATTTATTTTGAAGAAATAATAATATACATAAATCTATGTAAATCTTCCCAAAGCCTTAAAGTTCCACAAGTCTCCCTGTTCCCAGATAATGCTTCTATCAAAGCCAACTTTAACCTAACTTTATTGTGGTTACTACATGATTAGTTTTAAATGTTAAGGCTAGGAGCCTAAAGGATTTCATTGACTTTTGGACATTTAATTGTCTTTTACTTCTCTGAAACCTCCTACTGAGAAATGTTAAAGATTTGAAGGGCAATATCCATATATCATAGGTCTTAAATGTAAGCTCTCAGGACAATCTGGACATTACAGTCAGTCATCAAAGCCAAGAAAACATGCCTGCTGTGAGCAATGTACACTGAATCTTGAATATCAGCACAGACTATCTGCCATTGTTCAGTACGAGGGTTGGTATTTGCTCAGCGAGAGTTTAATAGCAGTGATGTATTCATGAAATGCCCTTGACCAAGGAGTATTGCTCCCGCTAGGTATGATAAGTAATTCAGTCTCTTCTGTAGCTCAGTCTAAAGGGCCTCTAAGCAGGAGCTGGCAATTGTACCAAATTACATATAATTGTGCATGATGAATTTGCAATGCAGGCTAGAGTTTGCTAGGAACTCAGCTGAGACCACCATACTTAGTTAAGTTTGGTTTGGCTTGAGGCCAACACTTTATTCACTAAGCTACAAAGTCTCCTGAGATTTTTTTCACTTTCAAAATATCTGTATCCCAGACCAGAGCCTTCCACTCAATGGAAATAGAAACAGTTTTATGTTTCTTGTTTTGACCCTTCTGTTTGAGCCACTCAGAGGGATTAAGCTTTGTGATAAATTATGAAATCACAATGTTACCCAGCTTACCAACATGAAGTGCTACATGCCTATAAAATTGCCTTTAAGAAGAGAGAAAAACAATATTGCCCATCATTTAATTCAACAGCAATTACAGACCTGTGTTTTTTTCCCCCTTATCTTCATGACATAGTAGCAATTATCAAACAATTGAAAAACATTTAATTTAGGAAAGAATCCTGGAAAAGAATAGTACACTTTTCAAAAATTCTAATTCTAATTTTACTTCATTCATACTAAAAACTACAATTTAGAAGTTAAGACTACAGTATGGTTAAACTGGGCTGATAGCAGAAAAAAAACAACAAGAGTCTAAACAGCAAGGCTTCTGGTTGAAGGTTGTTCATAAGTAAAATATTCTTTTCATGTGTGTCTAATACCAACTTGGCCTCCATATGTATCTTTGTCTTTTGCTGCTTGTTTTGCAGCATGTCTACCAAACTCTGTAAGGTTAGAACTGCCTTTGATTCTCTCTAACACTTCTGTCACATTTGCATTCTGGAGCACTAATAGTCCTGTTAAGTTTTCATAAAATATTAGATATAGCAACAAACAGGTTATCTAGTGTGCATGGCTCTTGTCAAGATCATTTAATAGGAATAACTGAGTATCACAAAGCCAGTGAAGCCATGAGAGGAGAACAAGAAATACTAGGATGGGGGTTGAGAAAATGGTTGGTCAGCTGTTTAATATAGCTGATTTAAATAGGAACTGACACATTCTGTATTCTGAAGAGGTGAGGAACAAGAGAGAGGAGGATGGTTACCACTGTCGCAGGCTTATAAAAAATATAGATTAATATATAGTGGGCAGTTTTCAGCAGACACCTAGAAGTTCCTTAAACTCTTGGGACTTAGTAGTGTTACTCAGGACCAAAAATGCTTTTCCAGAAACTCACTGCTGATGCCACAGTTTAGACCACAGTTTGGTGCCAGAGACCATTGTTCATCGTGGTGTGGTGGTGGCAAAGCTGGTTAAAGATATCCCTTCTCTTCCCTCGCTCTAGCTGACTTCTTGGCTCCAGGCTGCCATTTACTGACTTCCTCAGTTTGATCAAGTAAATAGTTCAAGTCACGCCATTTCGGAGGCCACAAGCCTTAGA
Source organism: Apteryx rowi (assembly GCF_003343035.1). Lineage (NCBI taxonomy): Eukaryota > Metazoa > Chordata > Aves > Apterygiformes > Apterygidae > Apteryx > Apteryx rowi. Next base: position 2,295,498 of record NW_020450196.1, on the reverse strand, counting down.
AGAAGAAGCCCAGATTTACCATGATTAATAGAGATGACTTCAGCTTGCCTGAGAGTCTGCAGAACACAGGCAGAAACTATATACAGTTAATAGTATCCATAAGTCAGTCCTGGGGGAAAGTAGCAGCATGTTTCACATCTTGCAGGGAGAACTGCTGGTGAGTTCTCTGTCTAGTTCTTGCAGAAGTTCAGTTTTTTTCTTCACTCTGCAAAGGCACAAAGCTCCCAGTCTTACATTTCCTCAGTGTAGTGTGCTTAAACTGAACTCTAAAACTGGAATCTTAAATTTTATAAACTCTGGGGCATGTTCCTTTATGAGCACTTGAGTGCTAAGAATAGCAGTGGTACTAAATCAGAAGCAACCCTATTAAGCTCTCTCCTAACATATTTTTCCCCAGGCACATTTAAAAAAGAAAAATCTGAACTTCCAACATTACTAGCTTCCCCCTTGTAATTCATATTTTTAAACAAAACAGAAATGTTATTGACACTTCTCAGTGCAGAAATGATTGAACCCAAACACTAAGTTTACTTTACAGAGAATAATACACAAGTGTAACTTGGAGCAACTGAATGATCTGGGCCTGCACCAACACCTTGAGTCACACACAGAGCTTCTGTTGACAGCAGTGAACTGATCACATGCCAACAGCCTGCAAACGAATCAAGAGCTGGCTGTGAAAAAAAAAAAGTAATTATGGTTTTAAAAACAGACAAACCAGAGACAAACCAGCAGTTTTTGACAAACCAGAGATTCTTAATTTTCTCCTATGATTTAAAGAAAAGGAGACAAAAAGCAGAATACAATATGGAAGAGGAGAAAAAAGTCTTTTCAGGCACAGTATTTAACACCAGTGTAATCTGTGAAAACTTTAATCCTAGTATGTTACATCTGTGGTATTTCTCCTCTTTTAACTGTCTCTGTTATAAAAACAATTCAAAATATATACTTATATGAATTTCTGAAGTCCTTCCTCTGCGCATAATCAATCTAAAAATTACAAGGACACAAAAGGGAAAACTCTTACAGTCACACTGCTAACAGCAAACTGGTGGGGAAGGGTATTCCCTCTCCTGTCCCCCTGCTACCACCCCTCCTTGCTAACCTTTAAAGCAGAGGCCAGCAAACCTTGTCTCCCAGCCAGTTCAGTGACTGATTCCAGCCAGATGTGACCTATAAAGCACAGACACAAACTCATCGGGTACCTTACTTCACACTGTGATGTATTTGCCTTGGAATCCAAGGGGTATACAAGATGAATGTGAATAGTGCTGTATCTATTACTGATCTTTTCTGCAGCAATCCTTTTTGTAGACAGAAGTAGCTTGTGAATTGGATAAGAATGTCCAGAGAATTACAGGCATACCACATATATTACAATTCAGAATTTTAGTGCTGATTTAGTTACTTGATTTCAATTCTATTAATATTTCTTTCCTTTCTTGCCACTTGTGCCTTGCCCCCACCAAGTATATATAAAAGTATTCTAAGAATCGTGAAAAGCTGGCAATCCCAAAACAGCCAAATGGGTGGTGGAATGACTCAGCGGAAACAAAATGCAGGTTCAGTCAGCACTTTTTTTTTTCACTGAGGACAACTGTAGTGGAAGACCTATTTCTGGCTTTCTAGGTGACCTGCTTTGTGAACTTGAACCAGGCACTTAACTGTTCTATGCCTATATAATACTTAGTCTCTCTGGAAAGTGCTTTAAGGTCTGCAGAAAGAAAATATTTGATAATGTTGTCATGGCTTTATGCTAAATTGGCATGGCAAAAATGAGCTTGTTCATGCAAAACTACCACAGCTTTCAGTGGATATTTCTAAAGTCTATGCACTGGTGAAATGGTCCCAAAAGATGAAATTCTAGCCTTGCCAAGGTCAGTGAGAGTTTTCTTAGCAGCTTCCAGGGGACCAGGGTTTCATTCCTGCTGTGCAGTGCAAGTAAGTCAGTAGTAGAATGTAGGAAGCGTGCACTGTCCCTCGGCTCTTAATTGATTTTACAGCCAAATCATTATTTTGTCATTTCCACTACACACATTCTGCTTATATAACTAGTAACTAAAGACCTGAATGAGAACACTGGCTTCTTAAAAAGACTTCCCCCTCCAGAACAATTTCTTTCTTTGTGCTTTTATGTCACAGAAAAAAAAGAAAAAAGAACAAATAAATGTTCTCATTTTTACAATACATATAACACTAAAATGAAAATGACTATATGTGACACCATCTGACAGAAGATACTGTCAAGGGAGCTCTGTAAGTATGCCCAGGGAAGTCCATCCATATTATAAAGATCTATTTTATATTAACAGCCATACTGATACTGCTAAAAATAATATCCTGTTCTCATTACAGCATGACAAAGAACTCCAACAACATACACTCCTTAGGAGGCTTTCAGCATACTTTGTTTTTTGACCCCTTTTCAAAGTCATTATGAAATATAGCAGTTATCTAAATGAAAGAGAAGGATGGAAGAATAACAGCCGATGTGAGCAATTAATCCTCTGAAGACAAAGTCTTATATTTGTTACAGTCAAATGACACTGAATGTTAATGGGACTTTTTCACACAAGAAGTCATTCTGCCACCTGGGCCTGCGTCCTGTCATTATCATGCAGCAAACTGTAGTGTGAATTTACAGCGCACAAGGTGCTCTCCACCTACTCATTTGCCTAGTTTTTAGAGAAGGGCGCACTGTTCTGCACTTAGTACCTGCTATGTATTCATATGGGAACCATTAGTGCAATGTAACCGATGTTATGTAAATTCACACCATCACTTCCGTGCAGATATGTCCATATACCCAATGCAGTTCCAAGTATAATAATGCATCCCTCAGAAGAGAAGCAAAGTATTTGCTAAAAAGATATACTTTTATTCTAACGTCAAATAATATTGAAATGAATATTAATGAAAAGGTACATACAGCCTTTTGAGAACTCCTGCCAGCCACTCCCTTGAGCAATAGCTGCGTACTCTCACGTTCACAGAAGGATGCATTTTAAATACAGTACTGACTTTTTCCAGACCTTAAGGGTGGGAAGTCAGCCTTTACAATGGCCTTACTCAGAACTACAGATAATAATCACCATCTATACACAGTATTGCATCTTCGTCGGTCACTGTCCAGCAACTCTGCTCAGGATGGTGAGCTTTAAGTTTCTGAAGTAATTTCCCATATTTTTGCAATCTGTTTGTGATATGAGATCATTTTAATTTTTCAATTTAATTTTATCAATGGAACTCAATATTTTCCATTTAATCAAGTACATTACTGTCATATACCAGTCCTACTTTACACCAAATTCACTTATCTCTGGCTATTCAGAACCAGTTCCTAAATTCATACACTAAAGTTATGCATTTTAACACCTAGCTCCACAAAGGACAATGAAATATCAAGGACAGAGAAGTTAACTCCTCAAGGCCAAGGAGCCCTTACAAGGCATTTTCACTGGAAATCTCAGACTTTCTGCCTAGCAGTGAAACAGTTTAACTGATAAAATTAGGACTTTTTGTCAGCTTGGCTGTTGTTCTGCCAAAGAGGCATCCATTCTGGGGGAGAATGGATTTGGGATATCACTTGACCTAAGGTGCTTTGTCACTTGGATAGAAAACAGCATCTACATTCCTGTTCACAGATTAAGTTCAGTTATATTTGCCCTTCATGGGACAGACCACCTCTTTCTTCTGTATTTCCAAGGCAGCCTAATACTAATGATATGTTTGCCTATTTACCTCTTCTTTAGTGCAATAAAAATTTTAATGTAGCTAATCTTGCCCAGGAAGACTCATAATTTATCCTCCTGAGTGTGGCATCACCATACAGACTGGGCCAAGATAAAGGCATCACTGAGTCTCTTGGAGGTTTTCTTAAAAGAAGTTTATCATTTGAGTTGAACTTTTACGAAGCATCTTTGTCTTGAACCACTATACCTTCACCATAATCAAAAGTAAAATTCTCATTGCCTGAAGGGGGAGTGGAGTTAGGCTAGTTCTCTAAATATTTATACTGTTTAATTTCACTCATACAACTAAGCAGTTTTTACGGAAGTTTTTAATACAGCTAATAGTTTTCCCTTTCTGTAAGGAAGACAGATCGACAGTCTGAAGCCCAGATGCACATATCAATGGAGTGGAGACCATATTCAATTACATTGCCAGGCAATATTACTGCTAAATAAAACTTTACATAGTAGTCTGAGCAAACAGGACAAAAAAAGATTCCCTTCAGTGGTGCATTTCAAGGATGGCACCTGGAAAGACAAAAAAACTTATGAAAAGCTCCTCAATGATATAAAAGAAAGTTGCATACAAAATGCTGAAAAGCCACAGAATGACAACAGAATAACACTGTACTGTTTCAAGCACACATTCCACTTAAAGTATATTTTCATTAAGAGTAAAATAATTTTCATACTTAAAGTGCAATTCACAGTGGCAAGCAGAGTTTTTGAGGCTTGAGTGCACCCTTTTTTTCCCCAAAATAAAAGTACTTAACAGACTATGGTGCATCAAATAGCTTAAATAGCCTTATTTTAAAAGTCAAAAAGCATCAAAATGTCAATTTTAATGACTGAGGAACAGGCAAAACTGAAGAAAATAAAAGTTGCTTTTATCATCATTTTCCGGTATATTCACAGGTAGTAGTAGCATAAGAGATTTGTACAGAATGGTTAATTTACTCATCAACCTTTTTTTTTTTTTTCCAGAACTTTCATTTAAAAAAAAAAAACTCAGCAGAACTTCCTCTACCRTGTTCTTTCCTCACCTCTCCTCCCACAAATTTATAGTAACTGTAAATATTTCTAGCTCTTTGCTACAGTTTTTGTTTTAGTTATGACTGTATTTTCAGTCTTGTAGGATTTAACGTAGTTTTCTGAAGCAATTGCTCCTAGAATCATATAAATCAGCACAGAAGAATGTAAGAAAGCAAGGATTATTTCCTCCTCAGGGAAACATCTGGAGCTGAGTAGATTACCTCAAGTCCTGTAATGGGAACAAGGATGGAATTTGTGAAAGAGAATACAGAAGCAAAAAAATTTCTAGAATTGTGCATTAACATTTCTGTTGAATAACTCCACTGACCTAATTTGTATTCATCATTATTTAGAAGAAAGGAAACATACTAGCTTCTTAATTTCATGAAGGAACACACATCAGTTCTGCTTGTCATCAAGATTTTGTTTTTCCACATATTTAAATGAAGAATAAGCACAAATCCTGGTTAATGGCACTTGAAAATTGCACAGGAATTGCCTTCACCGTAACTTCACAGTTCCTGTCTTTGTCCAGAAGAAACCAGGAATGAGCAGACCTGACCTTTGGGCAAGCTCATACTTTCAACCATTGTTTTTAAAAGCTTCTCTCTCTAGCTGAAGCATTGTAAAAGGATTCCCTTAACATGTTTCTTTCCCAAAATACTAGATGTCAGCAGAATGAAGAGCAGAAGTCCTCACAGCAGAGCTCTCTTTGAGAGATGCCCTTGCTCTGAGGAGTGGTCCCCAGGATGCAGAGCTCCCAGTCTTGCCTTTTCAGTAGGACCATATTAATAGCTCTTTCTATATAATGGAAAAGAAAATAAATTCCAAAAAGAAAAATCATTCTTTCTTGCTGGGATAACAGTGATACTGATGAACCCTAGTTCTGCCAGCATGTGAAGGTTTTTCTCATTGGTTGTTTAGTAAACAGCATCTTCTTCCCAAGGAGAAAAACAATTCGTTCATAGAAAGCATAAATCCTTTAAAGTGAAATGCCAAGTGATATCCATAAACAGCTTATTACTCCATAAAAAAAGAAAAGCTAGGCTCAGCTTCATACACACCTTAGAGGGTGTTACTTTCTTACTGCTACACATGACTTCAATCCAAGTTTTCATCTCTTAGCCCTCTCTCCCTCCCTTTTGTAATGTTAAGGAAGAAAACTTTGGGGCAAAATGAAAAGCTGAAATTGAAATACATGCACCAAAAATGACAAAAATATTCTCTGGGAATAATCAGTCAGGATTATATATTTCCGTTTTGCCAAGGGAGGTTGACCTGAAGTCAAACTGGCCCTTGTTGGGTTGCAACTTACAATTAATGTTCACTTCATTTATCATGGCTCAGGCAGGGATCTAGGAAAAGGAAGTATCATTTCAAGTAATATAAGTGGGGACACTGGGGGAGGTAAGAGGGGATTGAGGACAGTGACAGAAGAATGATTCTTACATCTAACAAAATAACTTAGGAAAGGAGGACTGGAGTGGAATAGGACTCCAAAAGACAAATTCATATTAGATATTTATCTGAACCTAAGCCCTCTGAAGCAGAGTTTGTAGTTTGCATCTATTATTCAACACGCTAAATGAAAGGACTTTATTTTGAGAAACTTCAGATCAGACTCTTAGTTGCATATCCTCAAATTAGACTATAATAATTGTCCCTATGCTTATTTCTGTTGTAAACCATTTATAATTTATTTCCTGATTATATAGAACAGCCTTGCTCATACAGTCTTCTCCTTCCTTGATCAACAACAAGGCTTCAGTTTAATAGGGAGAAAACAAAAAGAAGGTTATTCATGGTTACTACTTATTTTTTCATTAAACAAATTTATAATCCTAGTATGAAATTAACCTTACTGGGATTAACATTAACTACTGGGGACAATGGATGTTAATAACTAGCAAAATTTAAAAGATAGTATTACTATATTCACTTCTGTCTTTGGCTTAATGATTGACTTCATCTTTCTGTAGTTAGTAGATCTTTGGATCACCTCACATTTCTTCATGACTTCTCCATGACTTTTTTGACCACCTCTCCCCTGTATTCCTTGAGAGCTTCACTCCTGGGCTTTCTTGCTACATTAGTATTTGTTTTGCTCAAATACTGCCTTAGAAAATCGTAGTCCTTCTGTACTTTATAGCATCTCAGTTGTTATCCATTTAGATCACTTGACAACTGAACTCCGAGGTTATCATTAATTTATGAAGACTTTTATTTCTTCAGTTTCTACTTGTTATAACAAAACTGGCTTCTTTACTTGCATTAAAGATCCAGACTCATGTTCTTGTATGCATTTGTATATTTGTACGCTTTTTCATTTCCAGGACATGATAAGTGTCTTCCTATCTGTCAATGAGCTGGTTAATAAAGCTTCCAGGGAAAGTGGAACTTTCTTTAGATATTCAATACAGCAACAGTTTTTTTATGGCCTTTTTTCATATCATGATCAATCTAGCTTCAAGGAACTAAGGCAGCAGAACATAAAAAATGCAATAAAATGATATAATTTTCTGCCAGATTATCCCCCTGAAAATCTCACCACTGATCAGGTAAGCACCAGTGTCAGTTCAAGGAGTTATGCAAGCATCGGAGGAAGAACAGGACTGTCTGCTACTGTGGTAGCAAATGTTAGATTGATTTAGCTATATTTACTCTGAGTTCTTCTTCTGCAAAAATGTTTAGAGAAAAAGTGTAAACAGTAAATGAAGGAACACAAGAAAAAAGATCAAAGAAACAAAGCAAGCACTTACTCGAGGTCTAACAGGAAAAACAATAGAATGAAGACAAAAGAAAAATATTTCTGTCAGCTCTGGACCATTCATAGCTTTAAGCATAGAGTCAGAAATCATCTGGGGAGTCAGATCCTTAATATAGCTAAGTGTAATTAACACCTAACAGGACTTCAGGGGTTTTCACATTGTTAAGAATTTTTGCCATTTCCTTTGCAGCTCTGAACATGCTCTTATCTGTGCCAAGAAGCCCCAGTCTCCAGAACCAGAGCTGCTTTAGGTCCTTGGAGGACAAAGCTTGGCTACCAATTCGGGTAGACTGCTAACTATACCATGTACATAGAAATGATATTCCTGGTATCACTTTCTATTAAGGCTAGCCATGTCATAGCACATGCATATGTTTTCAATGTTTACAAGTGTAAAATGCTATCCCAGCATCTTTTTTTAAAAAGATGACCACCAGAGAGGTTACCTGGTTAACAGTAGTAATACAGTTTTTCCTGTGTTAGCAGTTCACAGACTGACCTTTCCACTTAAATGAGGGAACAGCCTGATACCCTTTGCACACTGTGAGTGCTCCAGTATCTGGGCTCCAGGTTTGCCACCGAGAAAGAATGTTCGCTAGTAGCCAATAATCACTTAAYACAAGCCATACGGAAAGGAAATTTAAATAAAGAATTAACTTCATGAATGCACTATATTAATGCATCTTTCTTCAGACCAACCCTGTTTTTGAGGAACTGCATAACAAATATTTAAAAGTAATTGCGGATGTGTATTTTTTCCAACTGTCATAAAATTATTAAAAATCAAGGTAGCTAATTTTTGAGAGAGACTGTAAGAGATATGCAGCAATGGAAATGGAAAATAGATATTATAAGATACATATAAGATACATAGGAAATCTGAGGAGAGTAAACTTGGTAAAATGTTTGAAAAACTTGAAAATGAAGAATAAGCATCTTTTATTAAAAACATCATATTCTCTTCTATATTTCTGGATGTTTTCCTTGAATTGTCTGACACAGTAAGAAATTTCATGATAAAAGCAAACAAGTACTTCAGACAACTCAGAACTAGACATAAAATGGAGAAACTGTTTAAACTGTTTCTTACTATGAGCCTGTCCTAGACTAAGATACTTGAATACAGGTATTAGTGAGGATTATATATCAAGTCATTAAAATGAAGTAAATAAAGTAATTAAAAATGAGACTGAATGTGTGTAGAGCCATTACTATAATGCATATCAAATCTTATCTCAATAATAAAAAGCAAATTAAATTGACATGCATACATGTAGATATAGATGTGCATACATAAATCACTGACACTGTTACTCATTAGCAGCACTAGTTTTCTTGACATACTTTCAGCAAAGGCTGTTCTAAGCTCTGTATGTGAACCCAGCTAAAATTGTTGGTATGTAACACATGGGCAATCAGAAGAGAGAACAGGGAAAATCCTACACCCGTTGATATGAAAAGTAAAACAAAACTCAGACTTCAATTCTGTGAGTGACTAAACTGTACCTACACTAACTTGCTGTGGAACAGTGAATGGAGAAAATTTCCATGCTCTAATTTCTTATGCCTATCAAATAACACGACCCCTGTCATTCAGTACAGTAGTATATATTACCTTATGTGCTAAAAGGCATAAAATCATCTACAGGATGTGAATTTTGATCAGAAAGGGATGTATTTGAAGTTAGGGATGTATAGAATTTATTGACTCACTCCTGATTCAAGATAACAATTATGCAACATTTAAAAAAACATCCCAATTACTTCGGGCCATGGTGCAGGAAAGTGAAAAGTTGTGTTATAAGACACTTAACTTGAATAAACTACTAATTAATGCATTCATAGTTAAATCCATTAAATGGATGTTCCTATACAAATAGTCTTACCTTGACAAAGAATTACAAATATCACTAGTCTACACTCACACAAAACTTCCTTGGATCACTGGGCAAACACAAAGTATTAATGAAAAAAATAAGTTAATTCTCATTTGATTTTATATTGGAAGAGTGTTTATTTTCCTAGTTTATAAACATACAATAGATTTTGAAGAGAGCAACATACCATGCCCATAACTAAAAACTCATTTGAGTAAATAGGATCTTTTCCAAAACACCAGTGTATTTTAGATCAATCCATATATGTATATCCATCCTCAAATATATTTCAGCATGGAACTTTTCATCCATTATGCTACTTTTCCAAGATATTTTAATTTTCACATTTTATTAGCCATTAGCACCATGTTCAATATATTGAAAGCATTGGTACTTGCCTATAAAACATTTTCATTTTGTTGCTTAACCACTCACAAACCAGGGAATAACACCTGAAGTTTTGTTCAAAAATTGAGTCAGACGAACTTCTTCAGAAATCCTAAAAACTTTATTCATGCTTCGTTACTTTTGCAGACCTCTGCAATTCTTAATTTTGGTTAGAATGGAAGCAAATATTATAATGTTACAGAAACAGCCTTGGGGTAAATGTCATCCTGCTGCCACAGCAATAATTCTGAACAGATGCATGAGGCAAAACCTGGAATATTGGTGTGCAGGTTGTTCAGAAATAGGTTCTAGAAATGGTGTCTAAACTCTACAAGACTTCTGAAAACACTCTCGTGCTACCTGTCTTGCCAGTTAAGAGTCTGAAGTGAGATGTGTAATTGCCATTTTATATTTGTTTAATCAAAAATCTGTGGATAGTTTGGATAGTAGTTTGGAGACAGGTCTGAAAATCTGGTTGGTTAACCAAACTTAACCCAGCTGCAGAACACGTCTGCCCATCACTAGGTAATCCCAACTAGTGCAATTTTTCAAACATACTGTTTTACTTGGCCAAATTAAATCCATATTTAGCTGCCCAGCACTCTGTTCATACACACATTTTTAAAATGATTTTAAAAACAAGCCTACTGTTAGACTGACAGTCATAGTTTTTTTTGAAATAGTTACAGCAGTTCAATCCTCCCCAGTTCTGGGGGTCTATATGTTTTACACTGTGTAGCCTACATGGGAATGTAGCACGTGTGTACTGGCATACCTTCATACATATACAAATAGTGATGTAGATTACACTTCTGTTTGAATATGAATGTTAAAGCAGGACAAGTTCTGTAGAGAAAATTTGAACAGATATCCTAAATGGCAGAAATACTGAAAAAGCAAGACTTCTATTAACCTTTCATAAATTGCTGAAGTGAAGATTAACATGCCTAGCTTCAGTCTCTGATTTGAAAATGTGTTATAATAAGGATTTAGTCCATGGAATTAATACCAAAAGATTAAAAAATCTGGGAAAAAGCACAACCTTTTCACCCATAGCATCAAATGACTTCTTAAAATAAAAATTAAGGCTGTAAATATATAGTTGTTCACATTTCTTTATGCTTTCTGCTAAAACTGAAATATCATAGAAAAGCTGCTCTTCCACAAAACTTTGAAATCAGCCAAAAGCAGAAGAAGCTGAAGTCATTAGGTTCTGTGATGAGTTCAACTGTCAGATTAGAGCCTGTGGAGATATCTTTATTAAAAATGCTAAGTTTCTGGATGTTTTTCTGGACAAAAATCTTAGTGAAGTTTGAAACACCACTGTATTCTGAAAAATCAAACAATTGCCCAACAGTGCATCCAGAATTAACAGACCTGCTGCTGATGGTTTCAGAACCACACAATCCCCCTTTTAGCAACAAATTTTGGTTTCCTTATCTGCCTTTACTGTTATCCCTGAATGATCAACATAATTAGGAAGATGCAAACTGAGCTCTGGGTCTTTTGTTGCAACATCAGCAGAATTTTTCACTGCATATACCAGCACGGAGATTAGACAGATAGGTAAGATGCAGAAAAACGTACCTGAGAATTTTTGGGAAACAAAGATTGTCCCTAGATGTACCACAAAAGAATTTTGAGTGTGATTCTGAAAAGTATTCAGTGCTCATCTAATTCTATGATTTAGCTTCACCAAAATTAGTGTTAAAAGTGATTTCAATGATGGTAGAATAGACTAATACTTAATGTTTTACATGACCCTATCCCTCCACCAAAGTCATTGGCACCAGTAAAGCTGCACGAAGCGCAGCAGACAGTGGTGTCCACCCTGGCTGTCCCATTACAGACTGAATTTTCAGGTCTAGCAGAGCTTTACAATAGTGGGCATTAAAAGCAGCCACAAGGTCAAAAGGAGCATACACTGAACTTCATGTGCCACGGCAGCAGTGACAACTTTCCTGTGCTGCTGTACTTTCCAACTTTGTCAAACTAAATTCTTCGAACATGAAAATTTTGTGATGTTTTGCAGAGAGATCTATAGAGGCTGTTCATCACCACAAAACAAATGTTTGGACTGATACCTTAATCCTGGCCTCCAAATACAGTAAAATATTTTCATCTCCTCCTATATCACCCTTTAAAGGAAGTCAGCCAATTCAAGAACTGTACTGGCACTCCACTCAGTTGCAGGTGTAAATCAAAATCACTGAATAAGATACCAAAAGCAATATCCATGATGTCACTAAAACTTTGAATTAATCAGATTCTGAAAATAAGTTTGTGGTTCTACTTTATTATCTCAAGTAAATACTATTATTTAAAAAGAAAAACAATTATCCAAGCAGTCTATTAATTATGTCTATCTAGGCACAATAAAATATATTTAAATTTGAATTTCTAAGCTAAATTCTGAAAATCTGTCATTTGCCCACTCTGCTGTATAAACAACCTAACAAATAGCTTGAATCTTGTGTGAGCTACAGGAGATAAAAAGTAGAAGGAATAATCAGAGTACAATGCAAAACTCCTTCTGCAGTGACTCTGCTGGAGCATCATGTTTCCAGCTTCAGGAGCAACACATTACAGAGTAACCTAAAAAATCAAGCAAACAAATCAAATCAAGACACAGATGGACCACCTCTCACGGAGAAAATCTCTCTTTCTTTTTTTTATCTCTCTTGCACCCTCTTTTATTTAAATCTCATTTTTTCCCATTGATAACAATCATCTTCTGTATGGCAGAGCCTTGGGGGTGTATCCTATAAAATAGCCTTAAACTTAAGTGTTTTGTAGTCAGTTTACAGTGGAGTCTGCTCAGTTTTTACAATAACCATTTTAGGATCAAGCTGTGACTGCTGGAGCTTTGTAGAAAACCCAGTGTTCAGACTAATGAAAAAATCTAAACCAATGGGAGATGGAATTGATTACTACAGCTAATTCAGCCAAGTAGGACAGAGACATAATTTAAGATCTATGCTTTCAGAGTCCACATTTAACTGGTGATACAATGGAGGCCGTACACAGACTTTGCTTTCTGTTAACATTGATTTGTCAGTGTTAGTTAAGGTAATTCATTCAACTCTAATATTCTGCACTTACGAGATTAAAATACTTCGCTATTACCACAAAATGAAAGTGCTGTCCTTCCACATTGAAATTATCGGTCAACATACTTTATATCCAGAACCTCAGCCAATAAAATGTATATCTTTAAAGATGCAAGATGTAAATATTGTATTACAAATCATAATACAGATACTATATAATATGATATATAATGTATAATATGTATAATATGTATCACATTATATGATTTTACTGAACATGTGAACATTACTCATTGCCACCCAAATCAGTGATATTGTTTCAGTGCAAATAAACATCTTCAAAGAGGAAAATAAGGAGGAGAAAAAAAAAGCACAGCAGTGTTGAATCCTATTGCCTTTTGTTTGCAAAGAATTCCACAGTTTAGTGATGGCTTCACTGATTATAAACAAGCAATTCCACTCAGCACACGGTAATTAAACTTCAGCAGTTTTCCTCCCTTATTATAATTAAGATTTTAATCCATGTTTCTTCAGGAAACACTGTATAGTTTTATTGCAAACTCTGTTTAGATGAGGGGACTGCTAATAAACCCTCTGTGTAACAGCTAATTTTTTTTCTGAGTACCAGAATTGTAAAGTGCTTGGATTAGATCACATTTTAGCTCTTGCACTGGACAAGTTTTTAGAGGGTGGGTAGCATCACTAAACAAGACCTTTTAGGTGGCTAGAGGAACACATGGTAGCTGCTATCTTGCTGGCACTTGGATGAAAATCTCATGTCGCCCTCTAGGAAGGCACTGTTCCAGCTTTCCACAAGGAAGCAATCTCTGAGCTTTTACTCAGACCATTGATGGTATCAGCATTTGCTGCCCCAGCTCAAATCTCCCCTTACACTGGAAGAGGCTATAGGATGGTTGTGCCAGACTTTGCTCAGGTTTGCTAGATTCAGGTGTCCAGTACATTGCACAGACAGTGATTAACACCATTAGACTCTACAGATGCTACTGCTGTTAGGCAGTATGATCTGGATTTAATGGAATGAGATGGCTTACTTTTCTTTTTGTGAAGTCTCTTCAAGAAGTGATGGATGACTGAACTTCTGCTGTACATGATCTTTTATTTAGGGYCTTTTTCAATAAATGCAATATCCACTATTGCAATTTGGGTCTCATAGAGTGTTTCTTGCAGACAACACACTATACACATGCCTCTGAAGAGTAAGCATTGCCTCTACCAAATTAGGATACAAATTTCATAGCTTCAAAAGTTGTGGGTTTCACAAACTCTTTACTTCAGAAATCATTCCTACTTCCACATAACACAACAACTGAGATTAGATGAACCACATCAGCTAACTTTCCCTCTTGAAGTAAAGGAAGCTGTTGGCAGGATATTGCAAAGAAACAGCCTTGCTTTGGATTTTATATATTCCATTTATTTGCTGGAACCCAAAGGCCTTACTGGTCATGTCATATCACAAGTCTCTCTGTGATGTAGGCTTCTTTGGGAGAAATGGTGGATATTTGGGTCTAACAGTTGAACAATTTTTTTTCTTACTGATTGATTTTATTTGGGGATACTAAATCTAGTCACTGCAAAGTCTCATTAAAAATTATGTGTACAGAAGAAACATGAATTTGATTAAGTCAAGGTAGCAAAATGAAATGAATACATGTATGAATCAGTGAGGAAAAAATACTGTTCATACATGCATGTTTATGCAGAAGACAGCACCATTTATAGTCATATAACATATTAACTTTTGGGTTGCTTTAAAAGAATTATTCCTTGCCTCCAGCTCCTGAACTTACTACAGCTGCAAAACACTTTCAAATTTCTCAGCCTCAGTCCCAACACAGAAGAAATTCTGCAGCACTGGCAGATCAGATGTCACATCAATATTTTGTTGGGATGATTGCCAGGGTCTTATAAAAAACATAATTACAGGAGAGACTGTTGCAAGCTGATGCTACAAATACACTCCCCTTCTGTCTAGGCAACTAATATAATAAAAGCGTTATGAGATATGAAATCTGTGCAGCTTTAATCTTATTTTCATTTCAGTTCAACTGGTGAATTGGGGAAGGCTCCAGGTAATAGTGGGACTGCTGACACTCAACTACTTTAGCACAAAAACATCTGATTTATTAGTATTTAGATGAGTAATTTATACAGCTAATAAAGTAAAATGTTCTTTACAGGAAGCTATTTCTGCTGCAAACCTGTTACCTAAAACATCTAGACACTCTGCATTTAACCTTGCCTTTGTGTTTCCTTCTTTCTCCACCTATTTCTGTTGCAAGGCACTGTAATGATCAGTTCAAACGTGTCTATAAAAAGACTGCTAATCTATTTCCCTAGAAAGCCATTATTGTTCCTAAACAATTTACAGTATGCTCCTCATGCTTTATATTATATGCTATCCATATTATGCATGCATACAAGTGAATTAGCACTTTATGTATTTTGGTGGCTGGAGYCTATCATCTTTCAGTGCAATACCTACATGCAGCCTAATACCCCTGCAACTTAAGAAAACAGCCAGCAGGTACTGCAATTTGACTATGCTTTTTCTCCTACTAATTGCAGTTGTATTATTATTTCAGGTGCAATCAACTGTAAAGGTCCAATTCTAACAGCTGAAGCTGTATGGATGATGAACAGTGAATTATTGATGGAGAAAGGTACAACTGAAAGTAGGTGCAGCTGTTAACTTCAAGGCTACTTGATAATTTTATACTGATCTGGTTCTAAAGTGAAAGAAAAAATAACTCTCTTTAGCCACAAAGTACTACAAATAATTAAAATAGCAAAAATGTCTACTTTTTTTTTTTTTTTTTTTTTTACAATATTTCATTATGGGTATGAAGCCGCTGGTCAAAATAACTATATTACTATTAATCTTGAAATACCTTTCAGGAAAAGGATGATGAAGGAATATCCAGGATATTTCCCTATCTACTTCCTGCCCCAGTTTCACTGTTTAACTTCTGCAGATATGCACATGGCTCCCTTTTTCTTAAAACCTTCATCAGTGGCTCTGGATGTGAAGTGTTCAGTCAGAGATAGGTGCTGTCTACAAAGGGGACAAATGGGCACAGTTCACGTAAATAATGATGGAACTACACGGGGCCCCTCTGCGCATACTTGCTTGCAGCTCTTTAAATTGGCATTACCATTTACCAAGGACTTTTCAAGGGCCATAAGAATATTATAGACTTTCAGTACTGGAGTTCCTGCATTCCCTCACAGTATTTCTAGAGATGAGGAGAAGCCTTTTTTCTTCTCTTATTCAAACACTAAAAGCAAATATTTCATCTCTTTGAAAAGAAATACAGTGTTGTTACATACATAAATATAACATCTACACACATATGTGTATTACATATATATATATAAAGTATAGATAGATAGCCACATACATATGTTCCTGAAATCTGGAAGCAAATAGGTGTAGGAAATATTTACTACACTAGAATGAAGCTTTCCAGGGGACTTGGGAAAATTGCTCTGCCATAGATAATTACACCCCATCCCCCAGTGAACATATTCAACTTCCATTCCTTGCAAAGTGAATTATGAACACACATCATGGAGGGAAGAGGTACTAGAGATTCCATTAATACTGCTATGTTGTCTCACACTAATGCTGCAAAAACTGGACATCTGACATTGGATATTTGCATTATAGGTAATGCATTATCCATTATTTTATCTACATTATAACTCATGTGTTTTGAAATTAAGTAAATCTAACTTTTCTTGCTTAACAGCTACAGGTGATGATAGTCATGCTTGCTTTAGAAGATTTTTAAGTGACTTTCATTTGCAAGCATTCAATGTCCCTATGCAGTAGAAGCAATTACATTGCCAGATGATTGCTATGTTTGCTTTACATTTTGTAGCACCACTTAAGTAAAAAAAAATAAATTACATAACTCTGTGTACACACAAAATGAACTAAAGGCAGATATGAATTATATAGTTATAATCTCATTTCAGGGTTCTGGTGATTTCATAACCCACAAGAATGATGTTCAAATAGTTTATGCAGGTACCAGGACCCTTAGATGAAACTGCTGACTCACAGTTGAATGACTTCTATTTTATTCAGAGCATGAAATGTACAGTTTAGGATTCATTATGCTCAATTTCAGCTACTCTCTTGTTGTTGCCTCCTTCAACTCTTGAATTTTTCCAAACAATTCAATTTGTAGAAAGCATGCTTACAACTCACCTTTTACTGGAGGAGTTTGAGTAATGCTGACATGCTTCTCAAGTATTTTTCTGTATGGAAGCAACGGTGTGTCAGTTTGATCTTGCTGGATAAGAAGGACACATTTTCAATTTCACAATTACAAAGCCCACTTGCAGTTCCAGAAGCCATACTATTTAACTGTGCAATAAATTTGGCAACAGGGAGTAGAGCCTGGTTTTTAGTGTGAACATGACCAGCAACTGGCTTTATTCGTCCCTGTGTTCATCTAACAYTGCCACTACTCTGGAAGCCTTGGGTTGTCACTGTCAGTCCTGAACAGACAGTCCACTCTCAAATTCTGGGTTGGAGCCACATTCAACCCAGGGATAAAAGGGCTAAGAAGGACCATACGGAAGTCTTATCAAGACTGTTCTTTTAAGGAAGGATTACTGAACAATGCCAATCTACGCTATTGTCTCCTCCTCAATCTATTTTTGTGCTCTCCATGACAATTCAAGTGCATGCTACTCAGACTTGATATCTCAGAAGATCTCTGCACGATATGTGCATGATCTTTCTTTTTACATGTCTTTTGTGTATGGTAATGGAGGCAGCAACAGGAAGGAAGGTTATGAGATCTTCCTCTGCAAGAGGAGGTAAATTTGTTTCTACCTCTCCTTTTCTATTGTGATTTTATTGCTTTCTCTAGTGACAGGGAATGCTAGGAATCACAGATTTTCTGGCAATCATCAATTCTTCCTTCAGGGCTCTTCTCAGACTGGCAGCTCCATGCCATGGATAGGTAGACTGAGGACTGTGAAGAACCATGATTGTGTCCACTAAGTGGGAAATACTACAAAACCTGGCAAAAGTTATTCCATGGGCTATGAAGTTGGCCTTATATCATTATATTTTATGCCATTTTATGCACTTCTGTGAAATAACACTGGGTGAAAATGTGTTTACTGGATGCTAATATCAAATAAATAAGAAATAAATACATACATAATAACAAACAAAGTAAAACAATTTAAATCTGAGAAGATACTTTCTGTGCTAAAAGACTTGAATAAGCCTAGAATACAAATTCCATTTTAAATGTATGTATGTACATTTTAGAGTTTGCACAATATTTCTTAATTATGGCATTTGCTCAACAGAGAAGAAAATCACAGTAATAGAAGAGGAAAAACCCAGTTCATATTTTATTTACACAGTGAAAGAGCTCCACTTTGTAGGTACTAAATGAAAGCTCATGATTTGGAAGGTGAGGAAGGGAAAGAATTGAAAGAACTGAGAWGAGAAAAAGACATTTCTTGTTATATCAAGGAAACTGCAGCTATCTTTACAGTGGACTAGAACTACTGATATCCAGATTTAAGGTGAAAAGATGGAAATGGTTAGAGAAAAAGGTGGAAATAAACTGTTTGCAATGCTTTCTTTTTGAATTACTGCATAGTTAATGATACTTGATTACTTAAAAAAAACCTCTTTATTGAAAGTTCTCAGCACCTGCTTAGCCATCCAGAACAGCTGAGGAACTGTTGGAAAGCAAGTCTTTTCCCTGAGCACATGCTGTACAAGATGAGGAAACACTGAACAGATGAAGTGTGGAAATGAAACTATTTTGACGATGGCAATTATTAATGATGCCTTTGACTGTGTCAGGAATTCAAATACCAGGATGATGGCGATAAGTATTTTAGAACAGCAGAAGCATGAGGGAACCTCATTAGGCTGCTCTTGSGATTTCTCAGGAAGGGTTCGTGGATTAGAAAATAAGAACAATTGGAAGAGAAAAGAAAACAAAACATAGGAGGCTCAGGAAAAAGGGGATTTCACTCAAAGAAACTGCAATGTTTTCCAAAGAGCAAGGCCAGACCATCTTTCCCTCCTAATTTTTTATAGTAACTGTCATCCCTATATTTACTCCATCCCTCCAATTAGCAAGAATTTTCTTCTCTGTCTTGCTTTATTACAGCCTGCACTTTCCTCAGTTGCTCAAGGGACAATAAATTCAAAATGAGGGAAAAAAGGGAAGGAGGATCAAGAACTTGTACAAAGGGTGCCAGATTCAAGCTGTTTGTCTTACTCTATAGGCTACAGTATAAGAGAAAAATACAGAAAAGGAAAAACTGAGTTAAGATGTCCTGGATTTCCTTCCTTCCAGATGTTGCAAAATATTTCTGCCACCTTATACAGTATGCTTGAGCTGAACCTGGCTATTAAAATATGGCATTAGGAAATTTAATGTTGCTGTGAAGTTAAAGGTAAAACAAGTTCCATGAATAAAATGCACAGCCTATACCATTGTGAATAAGCATAAAACTAAACACGTACACTATTCATGCCACCTCTTCTGTGACAGTAGTAGATTACCAAAAAGTGTCTTACAGCATAAGCAAGCAATTACTTCTCACACAGTAAGTACCCTCACATTATAAATATAACATAGCTTTCTAGCCAGAGATTACTGCTTTATGCCTCCAAATACCAAAGAAAATAATATTTGTAAAAAAATGTTACATTAATTTGTGGTTGTTCCCTTTAATCATTAACTCCACAATAACTCCTAGTTACTAGTTTACTTCAGACGGTCTTCATTTGAAAAAATCATGTTGTGTCTTCTCGATTTCTAAATTTTTATGGGTGTCAGTTCCATTTTACAAAACATCTAGCTGAGTACAGTTGATTGTTTTGAGTCTTAAGCCTTTAGTACTTTGCCTCATTTAAGCTTCTAGGTCTCGTAAGCAAATTAGCATAGTAATCCAGATAAATGCTAATTCGTGCTGAACTGCAATCCAAAAGGCTTTTTATAATAGCATACTCCAAAATTGAATTCCTAAATAACAAGAATGCACAGGCTGCTACAGTTCTTTGCACATGCTGCCAGATCTCTTAACACACAATTCTTACCCTACTTGGGATTTAAAGCCATATTCATACCATTTTGAGTCTATTTATGAGAAATGCAACATTGCCTTCTCTCATGGAACGGAAGTACCACAGAATTATATTATATTATAATTACTTGGTTTAGTGGTACCTTGATTCCCCAGTCTTCAAAAGAACACTTACATATACCATTCTGTGGTAAATGTTTAGACCATGTTCTAGGTTGTTGCTTTCTGAAAAAGTTAGTCTAAGCCTTTCAGTTTCTTAGGCAAGATGACAATATGCAGAGTATAAAGCGTATGTGAACTAAGGTGTGAAAGACTTTTGGCAAAGTTTTCATGGCAAACTTTGAAGAATATAAATTTTTTTTTCTTGGAAAACCTGGTTTATGAAGAAAATTGCATATTGCAGGGTGAATATCCTTGTTACACCGGAAATATTCTTACTCAACAAAAAGTTGCTCTCTTTTGGCACATTATGATTATTATTCATAACTCTATCAAAAAAGAAGTGTATTTTCCAAATTCTTGACACCACTACCTTTCATCTTCCAACAGGCTCTCTTCTTTTTTCCTTCAACAAAACTGAAGCACAAAGGATTTCCCTATTAGTATGTCAGACACGGCTCATTTATAGGAGTAATATGGGTGTGTTCTTAAAGCACAGGATCCTGGCACCAGGCCCTGTCTGTGCAACCTTTGGTAAATCACTTCTTTCACTTTGTCTCAGCACCCATCTCTATAAAATGTGGACAGCAATACAGTACTCTGGCTGAAAACAGCACTCTCTCTGAATGCTCTGAAGCATATGGAAAAACTTGCTATAGCAAGAATATATAGAAGTAGTTTTAAAAACATAAATGCTCTATCAGCTGAGACATTACAATTATTTGAATCAGAAAACTTTAAAGGACTTCGTACTGCAGTTAGTATCTGAAACCTGAGGGCACATATGGACAAAACAGAAAAAAGACCAAATGCACCTTAGTTTCACTTACAGTTTGCATTTTTCCAGTGAGAACAAAGGCATCAGTAAAGAGTATGAAAGAGCTGTTTTTTAGGAGCTTCAAATGGAAAAAACAAATTCCTCATACAATCTGATCTAGTACAGACATGAAAAGTATTAACAAATATGTGTGTTTGGGGGGTATTGACAGAAGAAGGCCTCATAGAGAGCAGCTGACAGAGACAGATGGCTCAGCATGCATTATTATGAATGAAATCAGACTGTAAAAACAAGCTAGAATACTTTTTTTGAGATATATTTATTTATTTACTTAATGCTCATAGTAGATTTGCAGCAATGGTGAGTCTCCTACCACTAATCACAGTTAGTGATTAATTTCTGTGTTATTCCAGTTTTCAGCAAAAGAAGCACCTTAAAAGCAAATAATTATTTGCTAAGTGCATGTCTGTGAGCATGGTGTACTGCAGGCATAATGCTGTGTAGAACATTGTCAAGATTATTTTTTAAAGTTACTTTCCTTGCTGTTTAACCACTGAGTATCATTATCATCATTATTTCGAAAATTACATTTTTAGTTTTGAGAGTTTTTTCAGTCAAAAATAGAAACGATGAGGAGCACCCAGAAAYACCTAGCAAATGACAGCATGTAGCTCTTAAAATAACACAACTTTCCCTAAATGACGTATTTTAAGTAGAATTTTACATACTTAATAAACAGCAATGCCTTTATTTTAGAATTTGAAAGGTTTCTATTGATTCTGTATTTCAAACAATTCAGCAGGAATTGAGAGCTCACAGAGTTTGGTATCTCACCAAATAAATGCCCACGTGATCTAGGTGATCTGGGTTTACTGTAAAGAAAATCTTCAAATGCCTTTTAACTTGATTCTTCATTTTTAAAATGTAATTTTGTAGCTATCAAAGTACCAAAAGGACACTTATTATGGTTCTTTCTGATGACAATTATTTTGTAATTCACTGAGACATTTCTTGAAGAAAGGATTCTGCCCAGTATCTATGCTGTAGAACTTCTCAGACATAGTGCATTTTGCAGCAAGCGTTGGTATAATAAGAAAACCACAGCAAGATATGATTCAGATCTAGTTGGTTCATCAAGCAGACATGACCATTACAAAATATTTTTGTCACGGGAACACAGGGAAAATTTTGAGTCCACTGGAATTTYGAGACCATGAAATCTTCAGAATCCCAGGTTTTCTCTCACATTCAATTAACTCAATGGGAGAAAACCCATCCTCAGTATGCAAATACACAAGCTTCATGGGCTTCTGAAGTGCAGAATATCACACCAACCATTCAGCAGAGACTCTAAATACAGTAGTAGTAATAGCTGCTTTCGTGCAGTGCATCACATTACATAAGATAAGAGGAAATGGTTTATTGAATTAATCTGTCTTTAAATCAATAGTTCTCTAGAATAATACTTGTAGTCTTAGGATGGCAGCATTCTTTGGCCTTCGTTATTTTAGTTTTCTAAAAGTCTGTTTTAAGCTCTCCAAAGAACAGCCTCCTCTATTTAAACAAAATTCTGATTTTTCTTCCTGCATGACAGATAATGTCTGATTTACTCCCGCTGAAATCAACAGAAACAGTCCCTATGAACATTAGTAGACTTGGGGATCAGAATTAAGTATAAAATAAAATGTTATTTATTTAGGTAATTATTTAGTATAAATACAGTTATATTTAGTATAAATATTAAGTATAAAATAAGAGATCAAAGACTAATATTAAAAGCATTGAGAAGTTACACTCTTTACAACACATATTTATATATATGTAGGTCCATATTTATATGTAATGTAAGCCAAGAATCTGTTTCTAAAATGTTTACCTGCTTTTCAGGACCACAGAGAGATACAACGTGCAGACATTTATTTATTTATTCTCTATAATTAGAGCAATATAACATGTTCCTTTGTAGTCCAAACACAATATTTCTTGACTGCATCTACAAACATATCCATAAAACAGTCAAAAATTATTATTATTCCTCAGTGTTATAATATGCTGAAATAGACAAATGTTATAATTCACTGTGATGCTGTAGTAGTAGATTAAAAAGCATTCCTAAAGTGGTCTGGGCCTAAAAGAGAACCATAAGGTTTGAGAGACATCACTACTGCAGTTCTTCAAACACTGGTCTTAATACTGTTATCCTTTAGTGTCTTTGTTAGTAAACATGATATAAGAAATTGCATTGTTCTAAAAAAAAAAAAAAAAAAAATGCAGCCAGCACATGAAATTTAAAAATTATTTATACCAGAAGCAAACATCAAAATCATTAAGGATTTTTTTTAAGTTTCAGTAAGATCACCTCAGGATCTCAGGAAAGAATGCCTCCATTTGAAAAACTTCCTCCAATATTTTTTATGTTTCATTTTGGTTTTGTACAGGCCACTTAGAAACATTCCTGTCTCACAGAAATTATCTACAAAGAACTGGAAATCCCTTTTACTCTTTCTGCATTATTTTGAAAGGATTACACTTAGTGAACATCTAATCTTCATTTATAAGATATCTTCTCCAGAGTTTCTCAGGATTAATATAAATGAAAGAAATATGTATGCTGACAAAAAGGCAAAGCCCCATTTATTATTTATCAGACTAATAACTCAGCTTCTCCTGGTATTGGACAAAACCTGATCCTTATTCTGGTTTCTTACACTGATTTTGCATTCCTTTAATTCCATTTTATTTCCAGCATTTCTCATGGAATTAATCCTATTTCCTCCAACAGGAGCATGATCACAGTTGGGCTTTATGTCTGTACAGTGTTGCTTAATTTAGAACATACATTTTGAGTAGGATATGCATATTACTTTTTGTTCAATATAATAATGAGCTCACTAACGTAATTTAAACAAAAGATTATTATTAAAATGGAAAAATATATTCAGTCTGTCCCTACAGTCTGTCCCTAATTCTGTTTATTAGCTCAAGGACTTAATTACTCAAGTGTTCCAGGATGGTATCTGACAGAAAAGACAAATGTCCTGCTGGGAGCACGGTGAGAGAACTGGAAGATGTTTCAGGTTTTATCATATGTATCTCACTGGTTTATCCACTGTAGAAATGAATTCATCAAACAGGACCAAAAACAACATCCTGACAGGCGGATCAGAAAATTGGCAAATTTAAGTGAATTTCATCTCCTTAAACATAGGCACTCAACCCCTTGCTGCTTTTAAAAAGAAATGATTTATGGGAACAACTCCACAGTTTTCTTTTTATCTTTGTGGATTAAAATTGCTCTGTGATTTGAGGTGCACAGCTGTTCCCCTCTCACTCCCTCCTTCATTTCTCCCTCTTACAACTCCTACATCTCAGCAGGCCAGCATCGCTAGATATAGTGCTTAAAAAAAGGAAACAAAGAAACACCAGTCAGGGCATAATATATTACATTGGAGAGTCATTGCGTGTTAATTTAAAAGGCACTGGCAAAGCCAAGGGATCTGTATGGATGTCATCAAATTCAGTGCAATGGGAGGGATAAAAATCACTTGTGTTCAGTGTCTTCTGCCTTAAAATGAAAACTCACAAAGAGTCAGGAGACAAAAAGGTTGTTTGATGTCAAGTATGATAACCCCTGCTGCACAAGGGCCTTATTGGATTAGCACGACATCAACACACCAGACAGAAGTCTGAAACCACCCATGTGTGTGGACAGCACAAGCTGCTGGGAAGACAGGCACTGAGCATGCCATGCAGCACCTGGGAGTTCAACACCTCCTCTAAACTGAATTTAAATGCACACTTAATATTTTTTTATACTCATGCTTTCACACTTGCCTATATTAAGTTCAAAAATCCCTTTACAGACTGTAAGCAAGAAGATGAATTATATACAAGATCTGGTTCTTTGATCACAAAAAAGTCATTTGAAATAGAATTTGGCCTTTTTTCCTGAATGTTTGTTGTCAGAAAAGAAAGATGTCTCCTCTTCCTTATTTAACAGCTCCAGGGTTAGAACTGGAGGTCAGTTCTTTCCATTCTCTTTATGCTGTTGCTTCTATTGTTATAGGGTCTTGCTGACACCTTGAAATTCCAGGAACAAATCCCACTCCAAAGATGTACTCTGCACTATACCAAATGTAATGGGGTGAATGAGCACCTCTGCAAATCTGATCTGATACATTAAGACCCTGCCAGCAAAACAGATCTCAAAATTTTTGTTATACACTTTGGTCTGTATAGATGACTTACATTTTAATGCTTTCTGTACTATGATTTCTACACAGTAATTGTACTGAACATAGTAAATACAGAAACATAAGATCCATTACTGAAGAATTAAATGAACTAAGACTTTCATATTTCAAGCTGCAATAAGAAAACAGTCCAGCTTAAAAGCCACCAAAGGCTTATTAGATCCTATAGTTTTTCACCATCTCAAAGTGGAATGAATCAGTATTTTCATAGAATCATAGGATCACAGAATCACAGTATCACTGAGTATGGCAGGAACCTCTGGAGATTGTCCAGGCCAGCTCCCCTGCTCAGAGCAGGATTAACCAGAACAGGTTGCCCAGGACCGTGCCCAGTCAGCTTTTGAGTAGCTCTAAGGATGGAGACTTTCTGGGCAACCTGTTCAAGTATTTGATCAACCTTACAGTAAAAAAGCTTTTTCTTATGATTAAACGGAATTTCCTGTGTTTCAGTTTATGCCCATTGCCTCTTCTCCTGTCACTGGGCACTGCTGAGGAGAGTCTGGCTCTGTCCTCCTCACTCCCCCAAGACAGGTGTTTATACACATTGGTAAGATTCCCCCCTGAGCTTTTTCTTCTCCAGGCTGAACAGTCCCAGCCTCTCAGCCTCTCCTCGGCTCCAGTCCCCTCATCGTCTTTGTGACCCTTCGCTGAAGTTGCTCCAGTATGTCCATGTCTCCCTTGTGCCGGGGAGCCCAGCACTGGAGCCAGCACTCCAGATGTGACCTCACCAGTGGTGAGCAGAAGGAGAGATCACCTCCCTCAACCTGCTGGCAACACTCTGCCTAAAGCAGCCCCGGAGGCCGGTGGCCTTCTTTGCCACAGGGGCACATTGCTGGCTCATGGTCAACCTGTTGTCCACCAGGAACCCCAGGGCCTTCTCTGCAAAGCTGCTCTCCAGCTGGTCTGCTCCCAGCCTGTCCTGGCACAAGGAGTTATCCCTCCCCTGGTGCAGGACTTTGCAGTTCCCTTTGCTGAGCCTCTTGAGGGTCCTGTCTGCCCATTTCTCCAGCCTGTCAAGCTCCCTCTGAATGGCAGTGCAGCCATCTCATCTAGCCACCATTCCTCCTGGTTTTGTATCACTGGAAAATTTGCTGAGGGTGCACTCTGCCCCATCATCCAGCTCATTCTCGAAGGTGTTAAACAGTATTGGCCRCAGGACACCATTAGTGACTGGTCTCTGTCTAGACTTTGTACCACCGAATGCACTGCTTTGAGCCTGGCAGTTCAGACAGTTTTCAGTCCACCTCATTGTCTACTTACCTAGCCTGTACTTTATCAGCTTGTCAATGAGGATATTAAGGTAGACAGTTTCAAAAGCCTTCCTAAAGTCAAAATAAACAACATCCACTGCTCTCCCCTTGTCCATGGGGCCAGTCACCTCATCACAGAAGGTTGGTCAGGCATGAAACCCTTCATAAATACATGCTGAGTATTCCCAATTACCTTCTTGTCCTTCATATGTTTGGAAATGGTTTCTGGGGGAATTYGCTCCATCATCTTTCCAGGCATTGGGGTGAGTATGACCAGCCTGTAGTTCCCTGGGTCCTCTTTCTTGCCCTTCTTGAAGACAGGAGGGGTCTTTGCTTTCTTCCAGTCCCCAAAGATAATTGAGAGTGGCTTTGCAATGACATCTGCCAGTTCCCCCTGCATTCCCCTGCATCCCTTTAGGTCCCATGGACTTACACGAGTCCAGCTGTTTAAATGTTCCCTAAACTGATCCTTATCCTTGTAGTCTTCCTTGTTGTAAGTCTTCCTTGCTCCAGACTTTCCCACTGGTCTCAGGGGCCTGGAATTGCTGAAGGCCAGTCTTACCAGTAAAGATCAAGGTGAAGAAGACATTGATTACCTTTGCTCTTTCTGTGCCCTTCTTCATCATGTCCCATGCCCCTTCATCTGCAGGCCCACATTTTCTCTTGCCTTTCTTTTGCTGCTGATGTACCTGTAGAAGCCTTTCTTGTTGCCCTTCATGTCCCTCATCAAATTTAACTCCAAATGGGCTTTGGCTTTTCTAACCTCATCCCTGCATGTTTGGACAATGTCTCTCTATTCCTCCTTGATCACTTGTCCCTGCTTCTTTCCTTTTCTTCCATTCTTTTGTGAACAGACCTCTTGAGAGGTCCATAATGCAAATAAACCACATTACAACTAGCATACATCACAAAAGTCACCCTTGTGCTTCATTTGTCCATGGAAACATATTCAGGTTTAGACCAGCTAAGCTTTATGCTTTGGTTACTCCTGCCATGCTTGCTGAACAGCTAGAAAAAGATCCTAATATTCTTTATACAATTGATTAAAACTTACTGATTTACTTGTTTTTTAGAAAAACAATTTTAATTTTTTGTTGTTGCTGTTCTTAAAAGTGTTTAGAGAACATCTGCATTTTGACAGTCTTTCATATTAGTGCCTTTTTTTGCATGCAGGGCTTCTATGCTCCAGACAATGATTTGTACAAGAAAGGGTACATCTTTTTATCCACACTTACCAAGGCATTTGAACACTTATTTTTGATGGCAACTGCTTAAGTACTTTGTTGAATCATTTTTACAAAGTTCTGGGGAATACACAGCTATAGCTTTTACTGACTGCCTTGACTTCCTTGCTTTGCAAAGCTGGAAGAAAACAACCAGAAAAGATATTACTCTAAGCAATAAAGCTTACTCTACAAATTTCTCTGCCACTTGCAAAAGAGTATCCCAAGTCAGAATACAAGGTTGTTACATAGAGCATGTGAAAATAGGATAAGTCTAAATATACGGTTGGGATGCATAATAAAAGACTAACAAAAAGAGGAAATTATCTCTCAGTGGAGTTTCCTACTTTGGTTTGTGGTAGCAATTCAGCTTATTTCAAGTTCTTGGATGGGTTTAGAGGGCTTGGGTTTTGAAAGAAGCCCAAACCAAATTTTTAGAGGCTTTTCTATTCCCTTATCCATATAGCTGGTGTTTTATGGCTTACTACCTTTTGAAGTAGATTGGTTGTCAACTGAAATAAACTTGTATGTGTGTACAACAGACCAAAGATGAAAACTGCACTGTCACTGTTCAATAATTATACACACTTAAACAAAATATTATAATGGTACCAAATATATTCATCTGCAAGTCACAACTACTAATTTTGAAACTGGCCATCACTCTAATTAATGCCGATTAATTCACAGTTTTATTTACCATGCTCTATTCCATCACACGATGATTGCTTTTACTTATATACATTAGAATTTAACAAGCTAACCCAGCACAGTGAAAACAGCCAATCTATAGCCCCACAGCATGCTATGATATTATTTAGCTTGTTCCATTTGACTGCCATTTCCTTCATATAATGAGCAACTGGGTGATTCTGTTTTGCTAAGAGAAAATGAATGCTTTCCCAATAGATCAAATGATAAACCATCCTTGTAAATTTATTGCYTGTGTGCTAAATCTGAAAAGGTACATAATAGAAGAAAGAAAGCTGTCAGATTTACATGCTTTCGGAATCTCTCATTGCTTTACATCAAGACAAGGAAGAAGACTTCTACAGAAAAGGTTGTATACAGAATACTATTTAAAGGTCCTTGGGCTTTCACTTCTAAAATAGTAGATGAACATTACGAGTCATTCACTCTAACAGTTGCAGAAGTCATGATTTAAAGATGAGCACATTGCCCCTCTTTCTCTCTCTTTTTCTTTTTCATCAGGCCACTTCCTTGGAATGAAGTGAAAAGGAATTCCCAGTGGTGCACAGAAAAGTGAATTGAGGTATTGTTCTCACAGAGGGCCTGAATACCTCTTAAATATATCAGAGAATTAGCTTGTCAATTTTTTCTTCTTCCTCCTTAAAGTGTTTTGAAATGACTAATACATTACCAAGAAGCGGCTTCTTACATCTCATGCAGACTAATTCCCCAGGGCTCCCATTATGTCGGCAACCTAAAACTATCAGTTAACAGAGTGCGTTAGTGGCAGCGAGGGGTGAGTAAAGCACTGAGAGAAGGGAAAGTAGTGTTTCTGTGGCTTGCCTCCCTCCTCTTTTAGTAGCATGTCAAACATAATTATGCTCCTGTCATCTGCACCTACAAGACAGGATTTTAGTTATTATATCTTGCCTGGCACGTAGCAGCTGCTGACAGGCCCCTGTGACCCTGTTCCAAGCAGTCTGTCTCTACAGATGACAGGACCCTGGCCTAGATGCAAGTATTAACCTTCCTTGGATCACAAGACTCCCCTGGGGGAAGAGGATAAAACACTAGAGAAAAGTGGGTCACCTTGTGGCCCTCTTGGTTCCAGGTAAACCATCATGAAGACTTGACTTTTCACATTGCACCTGATCTGCCTGTAAAACAGTTGCTGTCTCTGAGCTGGAGCATGCCTTGAGGTAAGGCTTAGAAAACTTTGTGCTACCCACATCCTCCTACCCAGGTAAGCTGTTTTGTGAAAAACTCCAGTCAATAACACACCGGGCAACTGAAAGGCCTTCCCAGGAGCATAAGCACATCACAGCGGCAAAGCCACAAACTTGAGTTATATTACTCAGGCAGGGCTGAAGAAGGATAGCAAGTGAAATCATTTAACAGATAGGTGTCATAATTCAAAGAAAATTGTTCTCTCTCTCCCTCCATCTCTTCCTCAGCTTTCAAACAGAAAGGGGCTGAAAATTCATCACATTTTTAAATATTTTAGTGCCTTCTGGAGAAGAAAAAATAGATTTACACTAAAACAATGCTATCTGCATAACACTGTTTCCCCAGTGCCCTGCTACAATTATTATTAGTTTTCTAATTAAGCTATATATTCATTCAGATAGGTTAGGGAGCTAGACTTCCCAATGCCTCAAGAAACGTATTTTTATCCTTGAATATTCCATTTTGTGGTTGCACAGCAAATTTGGCTCTTAATTAAGTAGCAACCCCTGTGGGTTTAATGAGACTGGCTGATTTTGCAAGTCACACACTTAAACATGGGATAGCCTTGCTTTTAAAATTCGATGATATTTGCCTTGCTTTTACTGATGACATGTCCATTTCTGATAAGCATCTGGCAGTAAACCAATATGAATTTGATTCAGTCACCTTACAAACTTATCTTCTGAACACTTGAAATCTTTTTTTAATATCTCTAAGGGTCAATGACATCTGAAGAGCTACCTTTCAGAGGACATGCTTGAAACTGTGTTCAGTGGCCTGCAAATTTACAACATACCATAACCTGAGGAAAAATAAGATCCTGTGGGAATGTCTCAGACCTAAAATTACCCACAAGGTCAGGAAAACACACCTGACAGAAGGATTGTATGAGTTACACTTGAAATACTCACCTCAGATCAGTATGCAAGAGGCTGAAAAGCAGTTAGGACATCAGATAACAGAAAGTTCATGCTGGATGAGATCAGAAGCACGTTCTGAGCTAGTGTTTCAAGTTTATCAGAGTTAGATAGCTCTCCCTGGAGAAGTTATTGACACTAATTCATGGCAATTAGGGAACYGTAGACAGCAGTAGGTCAGCTTTTCTTTGGCAAGGTCATTATGCAAGTATAAAATACCAAAAATAAATATTATACAGACACACATAATGGCACAGCATGAAAGTTTTGTCAGCGTGACTCGGAAAAGCCCACAAGAATTCCCAAATATAAAGTCGTGAGCAGACTGTGCAGGTGATCCCAAAGAAGCAACAACAAAATCTTTATGTCTTGCTATCATTTGTTCTCTACATGACATGTTACATAGGAAAATAATTCAAGCATAGTTAAGAATATATTAAATAAGAGTGAATAATATTATCTTTTGTATTGCTCTGTTTCTAATTGCTAATATACTACCGTACTCAAAAGACTTGAAATATCTTAAGATTTCTAACCCTTCCTTAACACAGCTTTAAATAGCCTTTTAATAAGCGAAAGTTGCAATTATAAAGGTTACTTAGGCTAACTCAATTCACATATTGGATCACTGTAATTTCAGGGGTAAATCTCACATTGCAATTAAAGGAAGAAAAAGTTTCTGTAGTTGTTTTGAAATATTATAGGGCCTATGACAATGGGAACCTGATATCCTTAGCATTCTCATAATAAAAGTTAATAAATATTAATAATACTAGAGCGCTCAAGGGGACTGATTAATGTGCTTATTACAGATGAAGTTTCAAAACACTTATGACTGAATTAGAAACCCTACATGAAGGGCAAAGACTCATCAAGAGATCAGCCTGTGTCTTTGAACCTGCCTCATACATAAGCATGGAAGCAGAAAGCCTGGAAAAATGAGGGCTTGAATCTCGGCGGCAGAGCAGGGAGCTTCCAGTCACTTAAAGGAAGATGGAAGCTACAAAAGTAAACTCCAAAGTCAAAGTTTGCTCTTCAGGGGGACAGGATTGGTAGGGTGGGTAAAATTTTGGGCCCATAAAAAATGGGAGATAAGAAGGACTCTGCAAGCCTGTGACCACTGAAAAGATGGCCAAGGAGTGGGGGGATCCAGTATGGTCTCCAGAAAAAATAATGGCACTTTGGAAAACATTGATAACTGACATCAAATAGTCTTTCTCTTTACAGACAAAACCAGCCTTCATTAAAGACAAGTGTATTTCCCTCCTCTCTTCCAGGCTATTTAAAGAATAGGCAGCTGGTGGTCTCTAGTTAGAACAGGTTAGAAGTCTCTAATGCAACTAAACATGAAGTAAGATCTCATCAGGGGCTAAGAACTGGTGGACTGCAAACATGAAGGGATTATTTGATGAACTGAGCACAGACTTGAACATGTACTCTGGTTTTAACGCAGTCTTGTCTACTATCTATGCATCGGCTTCAGAGAAGGACCAGTGTTCTTTGGTAGATTTCTACCTGCTTCCTGTGCCCTGGTGGATCCAACAGTCTTAAATACTGCTGATTAGTACTGCAACACTGCAGGCAGTACCACAGCCTCCATTTCTGAGAATCTTATCTTACCCAAATAGCACATAAAAACTATACAGAAGATTCCCAAATACATTGTGCAGATGATCTGACCTCTCAGACCTATGGTTGCACTCTGATTTTAATGCAAAAAATGACACATTTTTGGTTACTGTTCTTGCAAGTCAGGTCATCTACAAGAGCATCATCACACTGATAAGACAAAATGAGGAACAGGCTCAAACAGGCTAGTAAACAGTCCTGGAAAAAGATGATTTTAACCACAGGGTGTTAACCACATGAACAGGATATTTTTCCATGGATTTTAATACACTATATATTATATTTATTTTTGAAGTACTTTCCCGTTTTTAGTAAAGTTTTTGGCATTGTGTGTGGCATGTTTCACAATGTGAGTGCTTAACATCTAGCTGGGTTTGGTAGATGTACAACACCTTTAGTCAATCAGGTATATAATGCTATCAATTTCTTTATATAACCAAGTCTCCTGAACGTAAGTGTGCTGTGCAAGAATATAGTTTCATAAGAACATAAGACAACAAACAGGAAAAATTGCAACACGCATAAATATTCCACTGGTTACCAGGCTACTTTCAGTTTCCAAATAAAGTCCTTGCCTTTTCAGTGGTGCACCAGATCGCCTCAGCACAATGACACAATTTAACCTTGACTTACATCACATACACACCGAAAGTTCAATACAAGCTAATACAAATTATTAATTTAATGTTCGGCAGCGATCGCTTTTTTCCTTTATTTCCTCATGTACAACATCAGTAGAAAAACAGTTCTTATGCTAACAAAGGAAGAAGAGAAAATGAGAGGACTGTGTAAAGATTCAGTTGATGTAAGTGCTTGAAACCAGATATCAGGAGCAAAATAATCAATAAAGTTGAAAACACTTATTACCTTTGTTCCAGTCTGTTAAGTTAACAAGAAATTTATCTTTTAGAATCGCAATTCAGCCACATGAAAAAAGGAAAAAGTAAGAGCAAATCAATGAATCAAATAATTTCACTGCTAAAATAGACTATATAGAAGACTGACTAAAAAAGAAGAATGTTTTACCTTCCCTCTAACAGTCATATTACAAGAAAAATAACTTTTAACTCTGTGAAATAGAATTTCCTAAACAAAAATAAATATAATGGTAGATCCTTTATCTTACTGTTTATCAGTTCAAAGGGTTTTTTTTCTTGAGAAAATATAATTTTTATGTGACAATTTTAATTAAATCAGGATCTGAATGTTCTAAGCAGCCAAGATTTCTTTCTACTATAGTTTCAGCTGCTCACTATAAAATAGTACTATGCTGAAATAGCATCATTAATTTTTGCAGTCTCAACATCCTTAACTCACTGCCTTAATTATTTTGAAGCACTGCTAACATTAACACCAGTCAATATTGCACAGCAAGTCACTGACAAGCTTCATAGCTAAGGTCACAGCTATAAAAAAGTGTTTAGTTGGAATAAACAAGTCAGTCCCTGGTCAAAAAGAGATGTATGATAAATAATGAATTTTTACACATACATGTAAAATTAGCTTCTTGATAACTTTCAGCTCATTTAGATGATTCATAATAGTCTCTTGAGATTAGCTGGGTTAAAGTTACACAGGAGTAAGGTTACACACTACCATCTTTCCTTGCTATGTTTAAGGAGTTCATGGTAGGCAAACTGCATGTTAGCCTCACTTTCTCTCTCTCAATGCTGCTTTAAAAGCAGTAGGAAGTGATTTGTCAGAAGAATAATTTTTCAATGATTTGGATGGATAGCTGTGAAAAGAGCAAGTTTTGGGATACCAGACCTGATAAGAAAGTGTTGTACCTCAATATGTTTCCTCTGGATTTCCTTCATTGGTTCACGCTCATACCTGCTCACTGGAACTGTCTTGTTTTAATTTGTTCTTGTAATACAATGTCCATAAACCTCTAATATGAGAATGATATGAGGAACCTTTTTCCAGAATGTTAATTATTTGTCTAATGGACACTCATGCAGAATACCTATTTTTAAACCTGTGTTGCTTGTAAAGTTCCTATCACCTTTGCTGCTGCAATCTTTTAAAACTGCAGCCATCACTGATAAACTCAGCATTGCAGTTAATCGTTACATGACAGTGGATGCCATTATCATATTAAACATGGCAAAATTTACCAACACAGAAAATTTTATCACAAACCTACTAGCTTATTTCTTCCAGGTTGGAAAACACATTCATTTTTAATTTACAACTTATTCCTACTGAAGTAAATGGAAGTAGACAAGTGAGGGCCAAGAACTTAGTGTAGTGGCTAAATAGGGCAGAAATGAGAAACTTGAATATGCAATGTTTCAGCTTCCTAACAAAACCTTTTCTAAACAATGCTGAAATGTTTATTACAAAAAATAGATTACTCTTTTTATTTGTCTATAAAAGTAAAAAATATAATAATGTCCAGTATTAATCCAAACGCCAAGCAAAAATAAGCAGTTCTTATAATACAATACAGTTCCTGAGTTTTCCAAATCATTGCAATTCTGGTAGTTGGCAAAGTATCTATCCTTTAAAATGTCCATGATTTCCYCCTCCTTTTTTGAGATTTTTTTTGTTGTCTTGGTCTAGATATGGAAACCACAAAAAAATCCTTGTCCCATATTCTGGAGGGATTCAAGAGTCTGGCTTCTCTTTAGGAAGAAATGTATTGACCACTAAACATAAAGATGAAATGAGTAAACTATATCTTAGTCTTGAAATATAAAACAGTGATGACATCCTATGCACCAGATCTGCCTGCCATTATTTTTTCAGTAACATCTGCTTGAGGGAAATTTAAGGTTGTTTTTTTTTTCCTTTTTCTATTCACTGCTAATTTAGCAGCAGTCCTAATAACAGTCTAACCTTCATCCTTTTTTTTCTGTTAAATAAAGTGGGATTGACAGTGCTGCTGTCTTGACACTAGGCCTCTCTGCATGTTCTCCAGAAATCACAAATTGCGGATTTTACCATCACACCATAACTTTTTCTTGACCCCTTCAGAAGTCTCTGCTTCTATGTCTATTGAGACTGTCAATATGTTTTCATCTATCATGATAGTTTTTACTACAGAATACGTGGTTTACATAGGGATATCTACCTACTGCAGGTGAATATTTTTTATTTGCCAGGATAAGAAAGACATTGGCAAATAAAAAAAACCCTATAATTTAAACTTGGCTYAAGTATTATGATATATTCAAAGGTGCTGCCAGTACAAAGTACTTTTCCCCCAGAGTTCTTTATCATCAGCAAAGTCAAATAATGAATCACGCACTCTTAAGGATTGCTCAAAGTTGTCACTTTTAGGCTAACATTAGGAGAGCATGTTCCAGTGTATTCAAAATGAATGTGTGTGAGAAAATAGAATGAATAACACATTCATTACACATGCATTCAAACACAAACTGAAAGGACATATTCTGATTAACCTGTTACATAAAAATGATAAATTATTTACTCATCTCAGATTTCCTCACTAAGACAACCAGAAGATTCAGGATGTTTGTAAGAGATTTAATTTCTGGTCCTACAACCAGGTCTGCTGAAATAAAATTGTTTTCACAGTATTACCAGAAGCAATGTGGGCTCATTGTTTTTGAAAGTGCTATTCCTTCTGCCATATCTATCTCAGTATTTCAGTCTTGAAAATCAGGATTATCTCTGTAATCCCAGCCAGTGTTAAAGTAAAGAAGTGTATTTGTGCTGGGTATCTAGTGTGCTATATGAGATCAATATTCATCTGTCTTTCTGTGGATTGCTGTCAATTAAGAGAAATGTCTCATTGCAGTCTGTGCTGACTGCCAATTTTTTGCAAGCTGAGCAGAAAGACTGAAAATTAAGCAGACAGAGAATCTGAACTGTCCTTACCTGACCATGAGTGTTTTGTACCTGTCATGTGAGATGACTTAGGCTTTATGACTGTAAATCTTTCTTAAAGAAGCAAGAACAAGGTTTCTAACTGATTAGCCATTTAACCATGAGACTGACTAACTCTTGATAGAGTGAGTCTTGTAAGTGAGAATCCAGTGCTTTTCAGGGGTTTAGAGCATGGGTGTTGAGAGTCAGGACCCCTGTGTTACACTCCCAATTCTGATGTTGGGAAAGTCATGCTTTCTCTCTTTACCCAATATTAAGATGCATACAATATGAGAGAGACACTATAAGCAAATTAGCATAAAACTCTTAAAAGGAAGATTATTTTAACATACTAAAGCTACGTATCTTAACCTGTACTGTTTAGTTTTCATAGTTTGCTATTGTGTGTAATCACTTAGAGATAGAATGTCAAAAATAAGCTTGAATTGCCTGACTGTAGTTGATTTAAGACAACTCCTAAATATTATTTAAACATAGTGTTTCACATTTAATAAGAAACACATTCTGCTTCCTTAAGACACACAAAGAATAAAAAATAAAATATCTTAAGTAGAACAGCAGAGCCCCTCCATTTTACCTACACACAGCTTGCTAAACAGAGAGCTGAAAATAGCTAAAGCTGAGAGGGAAAAAAATTGAAGAGTATTTTAACAGTGAAGTAAAACCCACAACTAATGACTTTAGGAGACAGGAGCTAGGTGGACAAGCAAAGCATTAGAGCTTTAAATATATGATATTTGGCTTCACCTCCCAAGTAAGAGGGCTGGCGCTGATTCAAATAGGCTGGTCTGGCATGCTTGTGCCTCTGAAAGGGACCACACTGCCTGATGGAAACGACCACAAAAGCCACAGAGAGTGCACAGCCTTCCAAGGGCAACAAGAAGGCAACCAGGCTGGCAATTAGCCTGTGCCAGAGCTCAGCCTTGGCGAAGACAAGGCAGGCATCTGAAATGACTTATCTGTCCGTGGGTTGGATGGACCCACGTGACCAGCAGATGGGACAAAATAAAAGAGCCCTCAAATAACTGTGAAAGGAGAAAACATTTTGAGCGTAGACCACCTCCTTCCATAGCACCAAGATAACAAATGCTGTAGGAGGTATACACATACTTCTATGTCTTGAAAAGAACAATTTTACAGTGTTCATCAAAACCTAAGACAGCTGTCTGAAACATCTTTGTATGTGAAACATAAGGCAGAGCATGGATTTTTATGGCTATTTAGTCTTTATCCTGGCAGCTATTTTGCCATACATGCAATCAGCTTTTCATCCCACTGGTTGCCAAAAAACTCATATTTTAAGCATTTTCCCCTGTGCCATGTGATAAACTGCACTGTAGGCTGGATTTCTTTGTTGTAGTTATCTCTGGAGACTACAGGCACTGTGGCTTCCATAAACATCTGTTTTAAAATACTGCTTTTCACATTTCAATGTGAGTTTTCTTACTCTTCTGCTGGCTTGCTGTTTCAATCCAATAATTTAGGGGGAAAAAAAAGAAAAATTGTTGATGAAACAAGTGGTGAGGAAGGATCAAGAGTTTAAACATTTTAACTTTGTTGGAAAATGAAAGTATATCCAAATCTGACTGGTCATCATCTGACATATTTTCTATATCAAAGAAAATGGGAACATCAATGGTATGCATTGTACAAAAACTGGATTTGATGTATTAGAAGATTCAGAGCTTAAATTACAAACTAATTTTTTTTTAGCCTCTGTGTTACAGAAAATGATACTAAGAAGATGATATAGGATGGTCTTATCAAACCTAAAGTAATACATGCCACTACCAGCAGCATGAAGCCTCTCTTTAATTCAGTTACATCCTTCTCCCATAACATCCTCATTGACAAGCTGATAAAGTACAGGCTAGGTAAGTAGACAATGAGGTGGACTGAAAACTGTCTGAACTGCCAGGCTCAAAGCAGTGCATTCGGTGGTACAAAGTCTAGACAGAGACCAGTCACTAATGGTGTCCTGYGGCCAATACTGTTTAACACCTTCGAGAATGAGCTGGATGATGGGGCAGAGTGCACCCTCAGCAAATTTTCCAGTGATACAAAACCAGGAGGAATGGTGGCTAGATGAGATGGCTGCACTGCCATTCAGAGGGAGCTTGACAGGCTGGAGAAATGGGCAGACAGGACCCTCAAGAGGCTCAGCAAAGGGAACTGCAAAGTCCTGCACCAGGGGAGGGATAACTCCTTGTGCCAGGACAGGCTGGGAGCAGACCAGCTGGAGAGCAGCTTTGCAGAGAAGGCCCTGGGGTTCCTGGTGGACAACAGGTTGACCATGAGCCAGCAATGTGCCCCTGTGGCAAAGAAGGCCACCGGCCTCCGGGGCTGCTTTAGGCAGAGTGTTGCCAGCAGGTTGAGGGAGGTGATCTCTCCTTCTGCTCACCACTGGTGAGGTCACATCTGGAGTGCTGGCTCCAGTGCTGGGCTCCCCGGCACAAGGGAGACATGGACATACTGGAGCAACTTCAGCGAAGGGTCACAAAGACGATGAGGGGACTGGAGCCGAGGAGAGGCTGAGAGGCTGGGACTGTTCAGCCTGGAGAAGAAAAAGCTCAGGGGGGAATCTTACCAATGTGTATAAACACCTGTCTTGGGGGAGTGAGGAGGACAGAGCCAGACTCTCCTCAGCAGTGCCCAGTGACAGGAGAAGAGGCAATGGGCATAAACTGAAACACAGGAAATTCCGTTTAATCATAAGAAAAAGCTTTTTTACTGTAAGGTTGATCAAATACTTGAACAGGTTGCCCAGAAAGTCTCCATCCTTAGAGCTACTCAAAAGCTGACTGGGCACGGTCCTGGGCAACCTTGTTCTGGTTGATCTTTCTTTGAGCAATTTTGAAACCATTGAATAAATGCAACATACAGATATCCACATTAAGAAATGGCAGCACGCATCTGATGCTACAACAGACCTTCTCACTGATGCCAGACAAATGAATGATGCAATCCTTAATTACAATAAAAAAGCCAGATCTACATTCAGTTTTTCTACATACCATCAGGGCAAGCTCCATCTCAGGGAGACTGAGGTATGGAGCTGTTAAGACATGTTCAGGTGTAGTTTTCACCCTTGATAAAATGAGTGTGGAATTAATGAGAATAAGATATTCTCTCCCAAGATGACTATTGCAGAATAAGACATTCTTAATTTTTCTAAAAGAAAGTTGAAATGTCAGTGTGAACAGGGCTGCAAGAGAAAGTTGCAGGAATATAGTCTACAGATAGCCAAATAAACTTTAGAAAGATGTACGGTTTATTTAGTTACTCCTGTGCTATAGCTGTAACATTTCTCTGGATGTTCCCAGTCGGTACTCTACTGGGCAAATTTTTAATCATGCGATCTTTTCTTATCCTTCTAAATGATATGCTTAATAATTGACTTTTGCACTTTATCCTTCATATAGTGTCATCTTTGTCATCCCAATATCTCATTCTGGACTTCAGAGGTGGATCCTTAGTTGACTTTAAAAGATGAACAGCAGCAACAGCAATAACAGCAATACAGTTTTCCACTGAAGTTTGTCCAGCTTCAGTAATGATTTTTGCAAGTGCAGCTTAAGATGCATTGGAGAAGCTTGATTTCCAGATGGCAGAAAAACAGAGTCCTCGAGGAGAAAAACAAAAAGAATCCCAAACACAAAAAGCACTGTCTTAGAGTTGGACAACCAAAACCGAGTATCTCAAAGGCACTAGTCACTTTTGAAAGTGCTGAAACAACAATTCTGCCCTCTGGCTGTAAGCATTGGCTGGAAAGACCTACTCTCATCTTCATTGTCCAGCTTGCCATATGTGGCAATTTGATGAGTATACCTGGAGTACTAAATACCATTAGAAGCTTTGTTTCCTTTGTCTGGAAGTTCCATGCTCATCATTGCTAAACTTCACAGGACGGATAAAATACAAGAGCAGAAACAGACAAGCTGTGAGGTCATCAGATTGGGCTTCAGTATCTTATTAAACCATTACTTGGTACAAAGACACTTTTTTTCATTTTTAAAACTGGCATAGACAATGGATGTCAGTTTTAAATCCAGAGTTAATCACATGAATAGTTACTTAAGTTCAAAGGAATGGCAAAACATATTTATTTTAGTCAGAGAATTCCAAGTCAGATGCGCATTGAAAAAAGCTATATGTAAATGTGATTCCCTGACAGTTTTAGAATTAGGGCCAGAATTTCTTGGAGGGGTAATAAAGAAGGAGACAGTAAGATGCTCCAATGGTCAATTAATGTATTCATGTACAATAGCATTCCCTTTCAGAGAAGTGGCAAATTCAAAACAAAGAATGGGTTTGCAGAACAAAAACTAGCTCACTTTGCTTGGGTGAAGCCAAAACTCCGTGATGTATTGTTACAATTAATGTAAAGAAAGTTGAAGTAGGGAAAACACGCCTTTTTGAGTTTTAGTGCATAAATAGGGAACACCAAAAATGTACATCTTTTACGGAAATGTGTCCAATCTCCTCCTTCTGGATAAAGCTTCTGTACTGTAGTTACTCTCATCTGACTAATTCTGTCAGTCATAGGTTTATTCATTTACCTTAGTGGCTGTTGGAACTGTGCAAAACACAAAGACAATTTGGCCAAGCTATTTTTTGAGAAAAGGTACTGTCACATTACTTCTGACAAAAGTTCAGCATATGTCAACATACTTTGCTCCCCTACAACTTGATAGAAATATTTAATATACACGAGGGATATTCTTTTTTCACTAGTTAAGTTAACTTCAACCACTTCAAATGACACGCTCCAGCACAAGCTGATGCATATTTTGACAAGCTTGGTTCTACACAGGTTTTCGCTATAGATGATCAAAGCTTTCCTCCATGGATTATTTAGTTGTTTTTAATATGAATTTAGATTAGTGATCACCATTTCACCTTCCTCTACCCTTGTCTATCAGCCTGTCATTATAAGCAAGCAGTTTCAGATTTCTCGTGTGAGCATGTCTCCTGTACAATGTTATATAGGAGCTCTACTTAACCTTTTTCCCCCCAAATCACTACCATGAATGTGTGGTATACCTGAAAGCAACTACATTTTCCTCACTCTGCACCAATTAAGTTTTACCTAGCAAATCCACAAAGTTTATTTGATTGTGCTTTATCTTGTCTTTTTAAAGTTGGAAATAAGCATATATAGGCTCTAAGTTAGTATGAGTGCAGCTGTGCAGCTGTGTGTAATTGTGGATGTGATTGTGAGTGTGTGCATGTGTGTGTGTGGCACATGTGTGAAACAGGGAGAGAGAGAATGAGATTTAACAGAAAGAATATGAAACAGCACCCCTTAGTGTCCACTTGGATTGGTTGCAAAAAAACCTATAAAAAGCATACATAAAAAACTCAAAAACAGATTTGGATTCATCAAAGCCTCTGAAACTAGTTTTCCTTTGACATGAACATGATCATACATTAAAATGGTAGAGAAGCACAAACATTTCAGCTATAAAATCAGACCTAGAAAACACATAAAGAAAGCAGCTGTTATATATTTCTTAACTTCCATTTTTGTATATAATTGGACAATACTTTATAGAGGATTTAAGTATCAAAAGAAAATGTAAAAGGTTCTCAAGGGAGAATCAAGATGGTAAAGGTAGTTTTCTTACAATTTAGTCTAAAACAACAAAGAAAAATTTTCTAAGTCATATATTTGTGGAATAAGCACCAACGAGAGATGGGAGAAGGACCAAATCTTAGTATCATGACTGTCAGTTTTAAGTATGTTCCTGAATGCTGTGTTCAGCTGGCAAATTACTTCCTTTTCTAAGAACTGGATTCTCAAAACGATGAGCAAATGCAGCTTCCTCTGCCCTCAGCAAGAATATCAGGTATTGATACCTGATGTTTTTGAAGATCAACCTTTTCAGACTAATTTATTTTAGGGAAAAAATAATTTAAAAGCTTATGCTTATGAGCTTATGAGGCAAGAGAGTGTTAAAAATAAGTTTATAAATTTATTTACAAAAGAGAACAAGGGACCCTTCCAGAATTCTGGGTATTTAGGCATGACAAACAAGATCAGTTGGTTAAATAGGATCTTTTCACAAACTTTGACTGCAAATCTAACACATAGAAAATTTGAATCAAATGTTTTTTCCTGTTTTAAGTAAAACAGGAACATGTGTCAGAATCAATTCAATAATACTAGACCAAAGGTACTTATCAATGTGGGAATAACATGCACAAAACAGAGTTTGTCAGCAGAATCGCTATCTGGTTTTTCTAATGGCCATACTCGAGGCTCATCCAACATGAGGAATTGTTTCCTACATACTGGCAAATGTTCCCATCCCACAGGCTCTTTCACCTGTGGGGCTTCTAGGCTACTGGACCTCTGATCGCCCTATAATCTACCTTCTGAACAAAGCACATATGACATTTAAAACAGAAAGCATATGCTAAAATGAACTGTAAATGTAGATCTTAAAAATATAACACACTTTAAATTTACCTCTTTACCACCTTCTTTAGGCAACTGAAAGTAAAATTTAATAGAAATCGGCCAGAAAGCCATACATACAGTAGAGAGTAGAAACAGAAATAGGAAAAGATGAAGGGACAGGACTGGACATTGTGTACCCTGAAAAAGAAGTTTGTTTTTTTCAGTCCTGCTATTCAAAATGGCCCTGATCTCAAGCATGGTAAGCCATTGCAGCCCAAACATGACAGCCACATATCAATGCATGGGAAAGAGTCTGTCTCTGTTGACCAAACTGAACAAAACATATCAGCTAAGAAAAGCAACAGAGAGGCTAGGAGAACATTTCAGAATGTGAATATATCATCTCATTAAACACTTTTCCAGAATATAGAAAGCTCTGTTGAAAAGGAGGCAAGCCGTGCTGCTTGTTACGTATGAAAAGATTTTCCTTGTTCTATCATAACTCTCAGCTAAAATGGAAAAACACACCAGAAACAAACCAAAACAGAAGCGCACCAGACAGTAACAGTCAAGCTCAGAAACAGTCCAGCTTTGCTGATATTTCTGGGGTTTTTTTTGCATACAAAAGACCATATTAAGTTTTCAGAAGTACCAAATTCAGCCCACGGGTAAGTTAGATTATCTCCCTACAGTTAGCAATTTCCCTCCTATTTGTCAGCATTACTTGTGATATTTGAAAAACTTCTTAGAATTTTTCTTAACACAGAATTTTCTTAATTTTTTTCCCCATCATTTAGCACAGCACAGCTCCAAAATGATTATCGCTTTTGGAAACCACTGCTATACAGATTTATGGCATATGTAAGCATGGGGGTACCCTGAGAAACTGAGAACAGTTATTCCCCCATTCAGATGGCCTAGAACCACACAGGATTGAAAGTTTCAAGACCAGTTCAAAAAAAGTAGTTACTGAACTACCTTTTTGTATCAAATTCTGTAAACCTTTATTCAACAGTAAAGCTGAAGTATTCTCTGATGTAATGATATTGAATGGCTTTTACTGTAAGAATTCTGATTGATTCAGGATGCAAAAAACAAATATATGGACAGAGTTATATTAAAGAAGAAACAAAACTACAAAAAGGCTTTTCTGTTTCTGAGGAGAAGAGGGGTCAAGTTTCCTCTCTCACAATTCCATAATCAATGTGGTCTGTTTGATCCTCCATCCCGATCTTTGTCCTATATGCTTTGAAGGGAAAGCTGTAACAAATAGATCAATAATATTGCATTGTTAGGTAAATCATCATTCATTTATTTCTTCCAGAATTTATTCCCACCAAATAAATAAATGAAATGAAGGAGATAACTGCCTAAACTACAAGAATCAACTATGACAATAAGAGCATTTTGGTCTACGAATCAGACCAATTTTTCTTGACTTAGAAAAAATCCAAAGCATTTATGCCCAAAACTGGAAACGACACACTGCAAAAGAAGAGATAAATTCAAACAGATATACAGTGCTTACACAGCATCTCTGCTTTCAAAACAATGCTATACTGTACTTAGCTATCTTTTTCAAATGATTAAGCATCTTAAAAAGTGCTAATCCTGTAACTGGTCTCTAGACAGATCAAAGAACTTCCACTAAAATCACATCATGAGAACTATTATTTAACCTCAGAGACAGGTATATAGTACAATCACCTCTAACCTTAATTGATATGATATGGACTGTAAACTACAAGTTCAGAGAATCATCTCAGTATTTCAACAAGCACAAGAAACATATTTTGTACCCACAAAATCTAGAGCTCATAGTCAGATGACTATACCACCAATGTAGAAAGGTTGTGATGTGCCTCTGAGCCTCAGGGTTAGGGGAAAATTTGATACAGCACTGTGGCTGTTGCCTACAGAAAATCTTTTCATTTCTGAGCTCTTGGCATGAACATTGGCTAGATGTCAAAGCTGAGATAAAAAGAGGACAATCTGAAGAACAGTCAGAATTATTTTCCCCATTTTAAGGCAGCAGCAGATTCTTCTCCCAGATTTAAAAACTCATTTAATGAGTCTTCAAGACAGTATTTGTTGACAATACATTTCACAAACAGATTACTAATGCTAGATTTTTGCTGAATGTGTTTTGACATTTTAATCTTCACCACTTACTTGACAAACTATTAGATAAATGGGAAATGTCTTTAACTTCCAAAT
Organism: Apteryx rowi; assembly: GCF_003343035.1. Taxonomy (NCBI): domain Eukaryota; kingdom Metazoa; phylum Chordata; class Aves; order Apterygiformes; family Apterygidae; genus Apteryx; species Apteryx rowi. Next base: position 2,250,952 of record NW_020450196.1, on the reverse strand, counting down.
TTAGCCTTTTTCAATATGATATATTTAATTCTTAAAATTAATTTGTTTTGAATTTATGTAGAGAAACTTGAGAAAATATGATGAAAACTGTGATCACCAAAATCATGCTGAAGGCACATGCCCATATTTTCCATGTACACTGTGATGGGGAGGAGTCCAGATTATAGATAGTAGTTAAAAGTTCCCAAACAACTGTCGTAATGTGAATTCATATACCAAGGTTTTAAAAAATGGATATCTAAAATTAGACCTGTAAACGTATATAGTGGGGAGTCTACAAGAGTGACCAAATTTTTAGAAGTGCTGGCTACCCTTTATCCTCCACAGCCTTCAGTTTGCTTTTGTGGGCAGTGCCAAGCTTTCAGGGTCTACTCACTATACTTGCACTTGCAAATTGAAACTAGAAATAATCACAGGTATGTTTTCATGACTTGTAATTAAGGCAGGTACCATTGCTAAAATGAGGCAGCTATATATCTTATTCATTCTTACTCTAGTAGTTAAATGACTTATGCTGTAGATGCAAAGATTTATAGATGCAACACACCATCAAATGTGCATCTTTTTTGCACTTCAAAATATACAGTTTGGTAATCCTGAACACTTCAGAGCACTTTACAACCCTAATTAATTCAGCTTTTAAAAAATACCTGTGAAATATGGTGTGATAGTCATTTTAAAAACTCTTTTTGCAGTATTAGTCTACAGACTTCTAAGTGTTGTGAGCAATAGGTTATAATTACATCATTTTTAGGACCAATGAATTATCTAAATCTTTAAACAATGTTGGGTGGCTCCAAGTTATTGCTACATTTGCCTGGGATGCAGGTCATTCAGATACAAGTGTTTACTCTTTCTGATTCAGGTTGGAATCTGAACCCTAAGTACTTGATATCTGTATTAGTTAAAACATTGTATACCTGGCATATTTTATGTATGAAGAAGGAAAGGGTGGATGAGACATTTAAGGTTCATGTGAATGCAAAATGGTAATATTTTTAAGAGCCTCAGTGTTTGGTGAAGAATTTTCCTACAATGTTTGCTCAGCAAAGTTGTTAATTAAAGTCAAACATAGTGACAGACTCTTTTCTCAACTGATATTGAACAGTTGTGAGTACCTAGAAATAAGAGATTAGGTAGATAATGGTCCTATAGATTTTGAAGTAATTACATCAAATGAGGATGAAACACCTACAAGCAAGGTTAGAAAAGCATAGATAAGAAAGCATTGAGGAGAAAGATTGTTTAAAACTCATGAAAATCGAACCAAAGTGGTTTGGCAGATCAGATGTAAAATAGAGAACAAAAAGAAAACTGAACAATGGCCAACAGTGTAAAGACACAAACAAATCTCTTTAAATATATCAGAAATAGGAAATCAAAGAAATCATGAGAAAGTCAGTAAGTCTGGGAAGTCATTAGGACATATAAAGAACAAAGATCATATAGAGGTTTCAGAGAAGCAAAACCACTATTTTTATTATGAGAATTATAGGAAAACAGTTATCCTCTGCATATCCTGAAACTGGAAGCCCAGCTGAAGATAACAATATAAAGAATGCTGATGAAAGGATTTTGGAAATTGAACCAAATAATACAAGTCTGTCCTTTTTCTGTTTACGCTACAGATTCTCTATTAATACAATATACCACTGAGGCAAAGATTTAGAGGGGCTAGCTCAAGAAACAGAAGAGAAAGAAGCTACACCCTCAGTTTAGATGGTTTGAGCCTTTGAGGTTCTGCTGCTACAGTTTTGCCAGGTGGAACGTAGATGTAGCGTGAAACATTAGGGATCCTATGTATTTTGAAACAGCTTTCTCATTTTTCAAACAATTTTACTAAAAAGCCCTCAATGAAAAATCATTATTAAATCTTCCATTAGGAACATTGTAACCTATCCAGGCTGACGGAAACTTCAATTTATGGACAATGATTGATAGTAGTAGCTTTTGGATCAGGGTGAAAGAAAACGTAATTTTCCAATCCTTAGATTAGCTCCAGGTCATCTTACAGATGAAAGTTTTCACTGAAGTGGTCTAATGGATAAAATATTTATCTTGACTGAAATTCTCCCTGTAATATACATATTATAGTCATTCTTTGACATAATTTCTTGGAAAAGGATTTTGTTTTACTAATATTATGTGAAATCATTATCTAGTTAAAATGTAAGATATAAGAACAATATAGTGAATCTGTCTTGACTGCCATAATTCTCCAAAACAAAGAGAAGATATGAGCTAATTTGAATACTACCAGTTGCTTGACAATGATCTACTTTTTAGTGAAATCAAGACACAAATTCAAAATATGTCTATGTTGTTTAAGTTTACCTTGCATTTTGTAAATTCTGTTGTCCTTTGCTTGTGAAAGGTGTGTAGATTTTTAAGTCACTGTACGAACATTTTATAACATCATGTTAGCACTTCCAAATGAAAAAAATCATATCATATAAAATGAGAGACATCACTGGTTGTCTAAAGAATGCTATTACCCAAAAATTCAAGATTATAGTCAAAAATTATGAGGAGGGCATTCCCAGTGATGAAATAAATGTTGAAACACAGATGATAAGATGCACAGAAAGAAGAATGAAAACATGACACGACTATGGAGATGCGTTATGGATCCTTCAGTTTCAAAAACATGCTAAACAATAACTCTGGCTAAAGAAAGTAAGCATCTACATTAAACAAAGGAAAAAAGTCTCTCATCTGTGACTGCTTTGAATTTAGACATTACACGCCCTGTGTCATCTCACCTCACTGCATAGTTTTCTAGGCTGTGTGTGTTTTTTCACATCTGCTCTTATATATTACAGCCAAAATACTGATGTGCATCCCAGATATTTAACCTATGCTTTACTGGTCATTTTCATAATTTTACCAGTTGTACCATATTTTACTTAAACTGGCGTTATAGGACCCTCTAATGGAGGACCATATGATCTGCACTAGCACAGCTAAGAATCTGTCAGGGTAAAAATTCTTTTATCACAATTTCTTGGTATACATTGTCACAAAAAAGGTTCTGAAGAGCTGAATTTAAAAAAAAATATTTCATTTGAATTTTAAAATAACTGTAAGTTTAGTACTGTGTTTGATGGTTTTGCTATCTTATAAATCTTACATATTGATAAGCAGAATCTGGAAAATACTTGAGAAAGCAGCCTAAACACAAAACACCTATCACAAACCACCACCCATCCTTCACCTCTTGTTAGCAAGTTCACACAACTTTTAGCAGAAGAAAACACTTCAGATTGAATCCAAGCATTTAAGAACTAGAAGACACAAAATCCAACCTCCTAATTCTTGATATAATGACATCTGCTTAGAGATATGATGAAGCTACCAAATTCATATCTGCCTGAAACCTTCCTTTTAGCCTGGGGGACCAATACGATGTATTGTGTGCTTCTGGTGCCTCAGCTAACTGGGTCTCTCAGCATAAGAGAATAATGGTGTAAATGGGTTTAAGAGAACTAGCATCAGCATGCCTTGAGATGCTGAGAAGTGACAGATGTGTTCTTTTCACAGTTCTTGCAAAAACACATCAATTCTTTTAGAAAGACCTGCAGAAAAGGATTGCAACAGAATGTATGGTTTGGATCACATTCCTGCTTTTACAAATGGATAACTTCACACTGTCTCAAAATGTATTCTTCATTAAGTGCTTTTCTGACCCTATTAAAATGTCCTGTTTTGCTAATATGGCCCATTAAGGAAATCACAATAGATTAAGAGATAGTCTTACTGTCAAAAAGATGGCAGTGGAGCCTGAGGGACAGAGAAAAGGAAGAAAAAGAAGTGAAATACTGCCTTTTTGTGCCTGAATGTTTTTACAGTCTAACATAATCACCATTTCTAGAAAGTATACCCTATCTGCACCAGTTTTTCTCCATAACTCCTGGAAACATTTACTTCAAAATTCCACTCTATAGTTAGAGACTTATACAGGACCTTCTCCAGGCTGTACAATGTATACATTTGGATGTTAAACCTTTAAAAAAAATAAAGCTGCTTTCTAATTTTAAACTCTTCACCCCCTTAAAAATGTAACAGTATTAAACTGTGCAAAGAATGATACTTCAATTAGTTCTCTTTCTCCTTCCCTTCTTTTTCTACCAGGCCCTTAACTGTCCAAATCTCTGAAGGCAATGATTTGAATAATATTTTTAACAACATAAATCTTCACTGAGAAAAGTGAAGAATGAAATGGTGAAGAATTTGTCATTTCTTTGAGATTGCCAAGAAGTTACAATAAATGAACATTCACGCCCATTTAGCCAGTACTTCTTACTACCATATTTATTTTGTTTACTGAAAGAACACAGTCTGCTGACCCCTACTTCCTTTAAGAATGCTGCAGCATGAGCATTTTCCATTTCCCAGCTGGAAGCATATGGGTTGGCATGTCACTTGCTGCATTGTCAATTCATCTGGAGAAGGGTCTTAGCATCGGATTAAAATCAATTTCCAAAGAGGTGGAGTGAAGTTTGGAAAGTGGAAAGGGGAGAAATAATAGATAGGAAGTGAAATTCATTTGATATTTTTCAGGCACAAACCTCTTAAGTCACCAAGTCCAAATTCCTCCATCCTAAAATCAATTTGAATAAGTATTATGGGCAAATAAGAGTCAAATGCAATATTTAAGGTCTCTGTTTAAACATACTGTGAAAATACTTTTCTCCATTTCATTGCTCGGCATCTAGAAGTCATTTCTTAAGCCTTCCTTCTGTACTTGAGCTTCTTCTCCCACAGCATTTAATCATACAGAAAAGCTGCACAACATTGAGGTCACTGTTCTGCCAGCACAGAGAGAATAAGGACAAGAAATGTAATCATCCTGTTATTTTTTAAGTAACTTACTTAAAAAAGAAAGAGAAAATAAAATCCATCCTGCGCTTTACATCAATACACCCTCTTTAAAGTATGTCTTGTCTTGGTGCATTTGAAGTAGGGTAGCTAGCTTTTCACCTGAAGATTGACAACCAAAATTAAGTCCAGCACGGCAGAAGTCAAAGTTGTTACTCCATCTGAGTTTCCAGCACTTTATATCAAAGGATTTCTTGATATTATTCCTTTCTTTCTGTCCTTCATGAAAGTGGATAAGGTCTTCACAGACTTTTATGCCTGTATGAAGCTGGGAAGTTAACCACACTTCACCTGTGTGTTTTCCTTGGATGCTAAACCTTTAACAAAAATAAAGCCTCTTTCTAATTCTAGACTCTTTACCCCCTTAAAAACGTAGGAGTATTAAGCTGGGCTCATTTTCAGAAAGCAGTGAGAGCTATAGATGAAAAAAAAGTGTTCCATGTCTGTCACACACAATACTTAATCAGTAAGAAGGGAATATTACACCCCACATTTATGGCCTTTATCTTAAATGACTGAATGGGCCGCGTCCTCTTCTCCTGCAGGTGGGCCTGGGCCAGGACAGAGAAATGCTGGCAAGCCAGGGTGAAGAAGCTTGCACAGCTGCTGCTCATATTGCACTTGTTTCATTGATAAACAGACTAGTTCATACTGTATGACTGCTAATCTGGCACTGTTCACAAATACTAAACTCACTTCAAAAATACATGCCAACTTAAATCATGCTGATCTTTACTGATACGTTGTTACAGTCATTTCTTTGGTCTACTACGAGCTCTCCAGTATCTTCTAATTCATGAGCTACATGGAAATTTTCAAAAAGTAAAAATACTCAGAAAAGGAAACAATAATAAAAATAGAAATGCTTATGATGCTTAGCTAGAAAATAATGGAAGTTTGAAGTAATAAAAAGTCTAGTTAGGCAAAAGCATCAGAACCGTATAAATAACTTAAGGATGCTAGTCCCACATCTGAAAAGCAATTTAGGAGCTAAAGCCCCAAATCATACCCTTTGTCTCTTAAGTTCCTGCACATCTTTCTAAACTGAGAGTTAGATCCCAAACTAGTAAGAGCCTTCTGATTATTTCTAGCTTCCACACTTCTATCTAGTTTTCTTTACATCTAGATAGACTTTCAAAAGTGATGACTGATTTTGATTGTCCAGTCTTAAATACAATGAAAAAAGGCCTGATGGATAAAGAGATCTGATTTTCCTCTGAAAACCAGGCCTTATTAAATTGTCTCATTGCAAGCATGTAGGTATCCCTACTTGCTTTCTTAAACCCTGATTTTAGATCCTGAAAGCTCTAGCACTGACAATATTGGAGGAACTGAGAGGGAGACAGCTTTCATCAGTGGGTAGAGTCAGGCAGTCTTATCCAGGTAATCTGCTAGCCACTATTTTAGGTGAGTGACTAATTGCTCATTCTTCATCTGTACCTAAGATAGCTTTGAAAGGTAAGATTAAGCTGAATCCAGTGTATAAGCACCTTTGAAAACTGAGGGATGTACAGTGACTGTGGGAAAAGAGCATATCATTTGCCTTCGAACCTTTACTAAAAATTAAAGGAAAGGTATATGCAGAGACCTCATTTCCCATCCCATCTTTTTCGATTGCAATAATGTAACTTACGTCTCAGACAAATCACATACATCCTTCAGAAAACATCAGAGTAAGAACACAAAAAGCTGAAATCCAGATATTGCAGGTCAGCTGTCACAGCCCTGCCAGTAAAGCAACTTAGCAGAAGGCATTTACCCAAATGGCTCTGTTTAGTTGTACAGTGTTCAAACAATGAGGGCTGTGTTATTTTGGTATACTCTTCCCATTCCTTCCTCCTATTTTTGCATAACATTCATTCTTTGGCACACCAGGAGCATCAGCCCATTTGCCTAGCATGACCTATACAAAAATAAACTACCATCAACTGATCTTCTCTAGTATTTTCAGCAGATGGCAAAAGAGGTACATACAGAATGACAAGAGGTATTTCATAAAGCTGAGCTCAAGCAGCACCAGACTCCCATTAGACTCAATGAAACATCCTTTCTTTTGTTACAGCAACAAAAYTGACCAGAGCTCGTATCTGACAAGAGCAGAAGAAACATACTCTTTGCATTATTTTACACGGAAACCAAAGCCTTAATAGCATAAAGAAAAAGCATCATTATCCACACAAAAATCTCTTTCCGCTTTACCACTGATACAGCTCCTCTTCTCAACTGTAAAGCCTTTACCACAGCCTTTTCTGATTTCATTCCCACTGTAGATTTAGGGAAATAATACAAGTGACACATTACTGCTGGTGCTCTCACTACTGTGCAGATCATCTGCTTGTATAAGTTACACATTTTGTGAGCCTATGACTCCTGTTGTGTTTTTTTTGTGCACTCCTCTTTTCCTCAAGACAGAAACCTAATTTACAACAAATTACAGTCCAAAAGAGGAACAAAAAGGCACTAGGAATTGCTGACATTGATGATGGCACACTGTATTAATCCCTGCACTCAAGTGCATTTGTCTTCTCCTGCCTCCCAACACACGTGCACTCCCACTCATCACTAGATGTACCTTTTTAAAAAGAAAAAACAATTTTACACTTTCTGTGGCAAGAATTTGCCACCACATGCACAGGACTAGCTGGATTTGGCCCCAAATCCTTAAGAACAAGAATAATGATGAAAGGTAAGAAATGTGTGGACAGCATCAGAAGACCTCCAATCATTCTTGGAGGAATGATTCATACTATGTTTCTTTAACAAAATCTAAAATCAAGTAAATAATTATTTTTTTTCTCTTTCATAGTCTAACGATAACATGAACTATCTGCTTTCTATGATATTCACTGATGTGAAAAATTAGGGTTTTTTTTAAATGGCTTCACGACTTCATGAAGCACCAGTAAATATTCTCTAAGTGGAGTTGCAAGAACCATACACCAGATGGCTCCATGGTGACATTTGCCTGGAATGGAGTGATGATTACATGTTCAGAATATAGATATAATACCTTCTTTCCATGCAAACATGTCTGGAATATTTATTTTAAATCTCTGGATAATAAATGATAAATTTCTTTATTTTTTAACATCAATGGAAAATGGGTAATCAATTTTCCTTGCCATTATAGGCATTTTTTGGCATATTGATGTCTCTCATTCTCAGCCTGTTGTAAAAAGTTTAATCTCTGCAGGCAGGAAATGCACTACTCAAGTGAAAGCTTTTGGGCTTAATAGGGTTTTTTGAATGAGTTCAAGTATGCATTTGGAAGAGAAGGGGTTAAAAAAGAGAATTTTGGAGCCTGTTTTTATGTCTGTGTTTTTACTGGGCTTAGCACATTTTGCAGTGCAATAACCACATCCAGGGGCAGATGCAGCCTGATGCACAGAAGTTATGGGAGGTCTGTGCTCGGCCCCTAGGACCTGGAGTATACCGTGGGACACGTGCAGTCGCAGCAGATGGATGTGATCCTGCTTTACAGGATTGCTGTGGAAGCGGAAGAGACAGATCATTACCTGGGTTTGGATGAACCAGAGAGTTGTGGCACAGAGCCACAGGCAGAAGCGAGGTGCTGCTGGTGCCACAGTGAATGAATGTGGAACTGGGCAAATGGAGGGCAAAGAGTCCTCTCCAGCTCTCACAGCCAGACCGTACCTTATAAATTTCCACTTCACTAAAAGGTTCAACCAAGTAAGAAGATTAATTTGAGAAGGAAATAGTTCTATGCAGTATTTAATATTTCTAAGGAGAAAATCAAAATAGTGCTCAGAAATCTGTTTAGTCTTTTTCAAAGAACATACTTGGTCTGTTCACTATGTTTTTATTTTTTACACAGAAACCTTGATAGAAATAAGTCATCAAGGCAAAAAAAGTTACAAAGAGCAATACAAAAAAATCAGTATTTTCCACTTAATCAGCTTGCTATTAATGAAAGCACAATAATGAAATCAGAAAGATTGTTAACAATCAAGAAAGGATTACCAGCAACATATATGCCAGCAAGAATCTGACTGCACTGTCATTTTTGTAATAGTAAGTGATGCACAGGTATCATTTACTCTGCTGTTTCTTAACCATCAGTTCCTTAACTGCTCACTAAAAAAGAAACCAGAGCTTTTAAGGTCTTTCTGTAAAAGCATTACACAAATTAAAAACAGTTAAACTAGAGTATTATAAAAATATTTCATTTTAAGCTAAGTATTATAAAAATACTTTATAATATGTAAAACCAGTATAGAGAGTATATGAAATATTTCAGAAAATACTTAAAAAAACAAACAATATTAACAACTACACAAAATTTCTAAAATTTTGATGGTATTTTTATTACAGCATAAACATAATAGCTAAGCTCTGATCCTCTAGGATTTACATGTAAAAGCATAGTTCTGTTTCAGAAAAAATTGTCAAGGTATAACATGACCAAAATGTAGGGTGTCACCTGACTTTCTCAATTGTTTTTCAATCATCATGCAGAAACTGCCAGTGAACAGAAGCCTGATGGCTGTCTTTGTCACGGTACGTTTCAAACTATTAATAGTTGACTAATCCCTGCAGTAAAGCATAACTCTATAACCAAAATCATGGAATCATAAAATTAGAAAAGATGTCTTCTAGTCTCTTCTCCTTCTTCAAGTAGGATTAGTAATTTTAACATTCTTGACAGGCATTTGTCTAACTTACTCATAAAGACACCCAATGGCAGAGATTTCATAGAGTCACCAGATACAGCAAGTACTTATCTGTCCTTACCCCTATAAATTTTTTAATATCTAACCTGGATCTTCCTTGCTATTATTTAAACCCAGTACTTATCCTATGGACACAGAGAACAAACTATTCCCTCCCTTTATACAGCAATTGTTTACATATTTGAAGATCAAGTTCCCTTCCCTTTATCTTTTTGTAAACACAGCCCTGCTTAAAGACACTGTAAGCATCAGTCAGCTATAATTTTCAACAGTGGGCACTACCAAATTTACTTATACGCTCCCTACGCTGCAGCCTGAGATCCTCCGTTTCCAGCTTAGTGCTGTCTGCAAGTCACAGAGAAGTTCAGGCCACAGCAGAGGTTTCTATATAATGTCCTACTCTCACCACAAAGCATTCTGGTCCAACAAATCTACGCCTCATCAGAAGTATTTTTTCTCCCTCTTTCTGACAAAGAAAAGAAAAAGAAAACAGGGCAGTATAATGCACCTCACTCAACTGAATCAAACTTTGCATTAAACTCACTGAAGGATTCATATGAGATAGGACAGAAGCAACAGAGCCAGAACAAGGGTGGCTTCACTCACAGTCAAATAGTCGGACGATGTTTCTCTGAGTTAATAAGACTACTTTTAAATGTGTATGCTTGCCTTTATTCAGTGAAGCACTTGAGAAATAAAGAGAGGAAAGAGCAATGGAATATAATGAGTTCATTTCCTTTGTTTCCTTCCTTCATTAATTTTGAGTCTTTTCAGATACACTTGAAAGTCTTAACAGACATAATAGAATCTTCAATTGCTTGCTGTGATTAAGCTGTCCATTCTGTAATTAAATATAACAATAAAGTTCAGCTTGACTATTCTATTTGGTAATACAGCTACTATATTTGTTTCTCAAAACTCTTATGAGTCATCCTGCCTAATAAGGTAACAGGATATCCAGAGTTATACCTAAGATGTGCGCAATTAATTTTGTGCTCTTGGAAGAGAGTGGATATCATTAACATGCCAATATTAAACAAGAGAAATCATGAAAAACAGTAGGCTTTGAATGGGAAAAAGATCTGTTTGGAAGTGTTGTTATTTTCTCATAGTCCTAAAATCACCACATTCAGTTCCTGCCATCATTACAACTAATAGGGCCCCTTGCATTGACAGGCTTTTACCAATTCAGTTATATTAAGTAGAGCTGTCCAATTATTCCACTTTCTTTCTCACAAGGAAAAAATGATGTTGCTAATGGCCTACTGAGACAGACAAATGTTGGTGCATGTCTGTATCCAACCACAACTTCATTTCGTTTCATAATTGCAGTGAGTGCAAACTGCTCTATGAAGTCATTGAGGGGAATCAACTGACAAAGGCAAGCTGGAATATATGACAAAGAAACTCTATTCAGATCCTTTTGAGAGAAGAAGCAAAGAAGGCAAGAGTAGGCAAGAAGAGAAAAAAGAAGCAGCATCTGAGGACCAGGAGAGGATTCTAGGAGAGAGAGTTTTCTGTACAGTATTTTGTTACTTTTCCACAGATCTTTCTCTCCTTCGCATTTTGTCTGCCAGCAAAGAACAGCTGTTTTAGAAGTTCCTTAAAGAGTTTTCCTGACTCTTCCTTTTACTGCTACTTGGGAAGAAAATAGTGCAGTTCTGTATTTGTTTCCATACCAAAACATGAAGTAGTTTCACGGTTTCTGTGTCACTCAGGTAACACACAGAAGCTACTCATACAGTATGGAAAGACAGGCATTAATTGACACCTGTGAAAAATAATCATTCCTTCAACAGGGAGGCAGACAGTTTGACCACAGGGACCTATCTCACCCTAAGGGCGACTCGACAGGTGACCTACACAGTCCTCAGGGAGGTCCAAGCTAATCACTATCCAATCCTGTATAGCATAACTGCAATCATGATCTACAAACTTGATAGTGAGCCCATGCTCCTACAGCAGAGATGCAAACCAGATCATCCCAGTTCCTCCATCAATGAACAAAGAAGCATTTTCAGGAAGACTTCTGCAGTATTTGTCAAGTGCTGAATCCCCTGAGAAACAGGTAGCTAAGGAAATGAAGGTCTGGTCTTAGCTGTGTTCTGATCCCACAACATACAGAGTACTCCTAAAGACCAGCTGTTATTAAGGATCCTGACAAGAATGGCAATAACTCAATAAAGTGGAATCAAAGCAAACCAAAACCAAATTCCCAAGCCACTGTTTAAAAGGAGAATGACAAAAGCTGTGTGCTGGGAGGATGGAAAAGTGAGCTATAAGGCCTTATTTCATTCAGTTTTGTGAGACTGCTTAATGAAAAATATGCAAAAGAATATGTAGGCATGCCACTAATCACGTGTGGAAGGTGCCAAGACGGGAGGAGAGTCTTGTTCTAACAACACCATACTCTGCCAATTGCCTAACAGCAGCCGGAGATGGATTCTATCCTTAAAACCTTTAATTGATCTAAATTAAATCTAGAGTTATTAAGATGACTAATGAAAACCTACACAAGATTCACTGTGCATTTCGAGACCTATCCTGTTCCTAACTAGGGGTCAAAGACCAAACTCCCCCTGACCTGAAGGAAAGACAGCTGGACACTTTTCAATATACAGTTCTCATTTTAATGCCCTCCTTTTTCATCTTCTGTAAACAAAGAGAGATAGCACTATATGGCCTGAATGTTATCAAATCAGTGGAAAAATCAAGGTAGGCAAGTATGCATAGGGCTACATGGAGACAGCAGGCACTAAAATTTGGTGGATGCCACCAACACTCTGTGGATTTAACAAAACTGTATGTATTAAGAGATGAGTCAGATCTCACCCTCAGTGCACTTCAGTTCCTATACTTGTGATAGGAATTAAAATTCTGTTCAGTATCCCAAAGAGAGGATCAATCAGTGCGAGGCTTTACAGACAGAACCTTGAATCGGCAGTGAATTCATTCCTTGTCCCACACAAGCAGTATCACCAAATATAACTGGTCAAATCGGTTTCTTCAGAGATCAAAAAATTCTGTAGGGTAGTAGCTGATGGAAGGATCTGCAAATTATTTTAAAAGTAGAAGAAGTTTGGAAGGGCAGAGGAAATGAAACTGCATATTCTTTTGTAACAATTAGATTCAACACTCATAGTGTATCTTGTAGTAATGAAATAAAATTACCATGTTTTGCGCAAATGTTATTTCTTGGGGTAACAGTAATCCAAGTTGCTCTCAGCAGAAGGTGACAATCTAGCTGAAAAAATACAAAATCCAGGGTCAAAACTGTAGCTGAGAGTCTTGATTAATGAGGTAGTATTCAAATGAATGCCTGTAGCATTAGGCGTGTAACCTAATAATAAGCAGGATGCAATACCATAGGAATTATATTCCTCATTGCAGCATATCATCACTGTGACACATGATGTGTAAACCTCCAGTGCTTTCAGCTATCCTTAAAACAGTGACACGGCCACAAATCAAGAGAATTGCTGATAGATGGGGAAAACAACTGAGATTTCTCACACGCACATACACAATCTCAGTCATGAGAAAAATCTGTCTGTTAGAAAATCAAAATCTCACTCCTGGCTATGATGAAGGAGATCTAATGGGAAGGGAGAGAGGAAGAAATATTTTGGAAGTTGCTCAACATTTACTCTGTGTCTGAAGACAGAAAAGGAGGGGAAGAAAGATGGAGGAGGAGAAGAGGAAAAATGCTTGCTTTTAGAGAAAGAAATACCTAATGGCATGCTGCACTGTCACAGCAAGATGAAGCCAACATGTTGCTGTTGCACTCCTGAATTAATTATAAAACCCATAACCTGCAACCGCCAAAACTAAAGGATTCCTTTTCAGTAGCTCTAGGTGCTCACCTGTCAGAGGCATATGCTTTTCCTAATGTTCTAGTGCTCAAAACCTGAGGTATATTAGCTGCAGACACATTCATGTCAAATCCATTTACATTTCATACTCCTTTTTTTCTTTGTCATGAAGAAATCACTACAAGTGTAAAAGACAATTGCACTTAACAAAATATGGTATACAAATTGCTATAGGTGGGTGAAGCTTCTGTTCTTCACTACTCTATAGAACACGCAAGAAATTTTCTTGCTACTAACCAGTGCCATTAGAGCAATTTCTCCTCATTTCATCCACTAGGAGAGGAAAATAAAAGTGGCCTATAGGTTAGCACAGGCTAAAAAATGTGCAGTGTTGTTTTGGAGGAGGATTCAACCAGGACACACTGAGACAATGACAGAGTCAATATGGTCTAACAAGCTGAAAATGTTGCAACCTGGGTTTCCCTCCCAAATTTGCCACTGGCTCACCATGTGATGAAGGGTAAGTCACTTAATGATGTATCTCCACCACTGTGAAGTGTTCTGAGGTCTACAGATGAAAGGCTATATGCTAATGGTTATTATTTATCACATCTATTCAGCAGACACATCTGGAGAGGTTCCTTCAGACCCTCGGGCAAGAATAAGAACTTTCTAACACAGTCAAAACCAGTGGCAAAAACATCACCTGCTTTCCTGCAGGGTGAATTTACCTCTGGGAAATTACGCACTTGTTTCTCCAAACTTCTCCTCATCTTTTAAGTGCTAAAACTTAGCTTAGCCTATAATCAGGATTGCTTCCCACAAATTCTACAAGCTGAACAGTGAATCCACTTACACTAGGCCTTTGGAAAAGTCCTATGGSACATGAACACTAATGAAAGCATTTATGCCTGTAAGAATAGAAGTTAAAAAAAAAAAAAAAAAGCATATTATTGTCTTCCCTATATACAGGTATCAAATGAAAAACATGTTTGTGTCTTCCAGGCAGTCATCACCAAATGCTTTGTTTGTACTACTACATTACAAAGCTGCGCTATCATGATTGTTCTCTGAATCTGTCTAAATGTAGAAAATAATTAAAAATATGTATTATACAGCTTAGTCTTACATACAAACAAGGCCACAACAGATATTCATAAGCCTTAAATCATGTGGTTATGCTTTTATATGAAAGTCACATAAAAAGCTATATGCATATACAGATGTTCACACAAAGAAATGGTGGGAGGACTGTGCCAAATGCCGCAATTTTTAAACAAGCAAAACTTATGGAATATAAAGTATCCACCCAGCTATCTATTGAAGATCTTTACCCATGCAGCTTCATAAGCCCTACAAATATCCTTGCAGTAATACTAACGTATTTAAATGTGCAGTGTATGTGCTTTTAAGTACATGCTGAAACACATACCTTGAAATGTACCAATAATGGCAAAAAACATCCTATTTGTTATTATTTTTATTGTATCAGAAATTTGTTTTTGTTGTAGGTTTGCAATCTGTATTAAAAGCTGTATTTTGCTGAATGAGAGAACAGCCAAAGTCAACTTTATGACTCAGGGCACGCATCTGAGCCTCACTCCTCCCTCTCATGGAGGCTGCTCCTAAGGCCTTGAACCAGGAGGCATTCATTGCATACTCGTATTGACTGCACATTCTGAAGGGGGATTTAATGTCTGCCTGTTTTTTGTTTCAGGCGTGAAAGCACTCTGCTGGGTTTCACTGAGCTGCAAATGGCACCGGGTCAGCCAAGTTCAGAAATAATGACGGGCTAGGTAGAAATGCCATTCACACTGTTCTCATTATGAATAGGTAATCTGACATGCTTTAGTTGAACTTGCTTGACAGACTGTTAAAATCCTCACTAGTTCAGGTAGATGGTTCACGACTGTTTCTTCTGGTCTTGCTGTAGGGGCAGAGTAAAAAATGTGCAATACAACGTATCTGCAAAAAGTTCTTGTACAATATATTCCTTCAGCCTTACAAGTACAGTTGAAGGTATCTTCTGCAAAGCACGCTCTCTGAATAAAACAGGTATYTTTTTGCCCTGGTTAGCACAGAATTAATTTGCCCATGAGTATGTGGCTATTATTGGCATGGCAATCCTTGAGATTTGAATATATTCCTGTTTGACAAAATTGCTTAAATACTGAATAGAATTAGCAAACAGCATTTTCAGTTTGAAACATATAGCATAGATATTAAATTCTCCTTAGAGCTCATAACATCTATTTATACAAAATTAATACTACCTGGCTTATGACAATAGGCTGCCTTTAAAAAACAACAACAAAAGGCTTAAATGTAACAACAGCTATCAGAAGAAATATCTAAGAAAATGAGTTCATACTGATTTGATCTTTGCCGCCAGTTTATGCAAGTTTATCTAGCATTATCTGATAAAAGGCAGCAAGAAAAGTTGCTTACTGAAAAAAGAATTAGCCCACATGAAACAATAATTTCATTCTGCAGGAAGCAAACTCCTCTTCTTAGAAGGCAGCGTTATCTGTAATCTTTTTGTCTTCCTTTTAATATAATTGTAAGTTGCATACACAGTGACACAATTTATCTAGCCAATGGCTCCTGTCTCTATCAAGCTAATGGCCAATTGACTTGGATTGAAGAAGCATCAATAACTGTACTTCACACTAAGGAGCAAAAAAGTTTGGAACCATGGGTTTATTTCTCTTCTCTGATATACACACTGCAAGTGACAAAAAGACACAAACTGCATCTCACTTGCTCATAAGATAAAAAATGTCGTCCCAGAAGGACCCCTAACCTCTCCAAGTAGCTCCATGGTTGTTAAAAGTGCTCTAAAATGCAGCTGCTGTGACTCCCCTCACCTGCCCCATGTTCCTGTCCCTGCCCTTGGGCTGGCACTGGCACTTATCTGACCCTGCAATCATGCTCCAAATACAACAAGGGTCTGCCCAGCTCAGTGGCCCAAATCAGCTTACCCCAGTCTTGGGAAAGCCCTGCGGTGGCCGGGGTGAGCATGAGACATAGCTCTGAGCACAGCATGGGCTGTGGGCTCTCAGCAACCTAGGCTTAGGTTGGTGCAAACCCTCCTGTGTAAATGCTTCCTTGGAGTGGGCAGATAGGACTCCTTTGGTTATCAGTCAGGACAGAGTAAATTTCATGTGAGGAAAATGAGTTAGTTCAGGAAAAAGATAATTCTACTCAAAACCAAACATGAGTAGGAATAACTCAGTGAAGGGGAGAGGAAGGAGAAGCTTTCATACTTTGCAGTTACATTCTTTTTACTTATCTTTGTGAATAAAATTAGTATAAAAACAAAAGAAAAATTCCAAGATTGCTCCAAATCAGAAAAGTGTTAACAGCACTCAATTCCCCCATCCAAAAACCCAGAGCAACAGTGGCRTGCACTGGAGCTGAAACAAGGTCAAATAAACTGGGTTAAGCAATGCATTACTAGCTGGAGCCAGTCATACTCAAAGTGTTTGCTCCTAGCAAATTACTGAGAAATAACTTAAAGAACTGTCAGTCTGTGCGTCTTACAGAATGACTGCTATTAATATGGTACTTTGGGTAATTTAGTTGTCAGGATGTTATGAGAGTATTTAGAAGGCCTATAGTATCATACTGTAAAAATGTAGCACAATGAATTATCAAGATAATTTGGTTGCCTGACAATGTCCAAGACACTTGTTGATAATCCATAATTTGTAGATCTTGACCTTTCTCCCACCACCAAAGTTTAAGCATCAGTGGGCTAAGGAATATTGCAAGTTTTTCAAAGTAGTAATACTGACTACTGATGATGACAGTCATACCAACATGGACAGGCTCCAAAAATAAGCCTCTGGAACCACTATCACTGATATCAATGATGGACTTCCAAAGGTAGGAGGGATGGGTAGCAGTAAGGAGTGGCAGAAAGGGAAGAATGATTCTCTCAGTTGTTTAGAAAGTGCCAGTCATCCCAATATCTGCCTTGAAATAAAACATCAGCCACAAAGGAAACTCATACTCCAGACAAGACTGTGCAACCCAAAGCCAGACACCTAATGCATTAAGCCTAGCAGCCATTTTGGTCAGGAAGGTAAAGAACCACAGGAACAAGTAAGGGAAGTAGAACAGACTAGAGCACTTTACTGTTGTTATTTAATACCAGTGTTCAAATAAAGTCATTATTTACTAACCTTGCTAAAGTTTAGTAAAAAGTCATTTATCACTGAGAGAGCTCTCCCATAATATTTGTAAGACTCAACTACATATCTTCCAATTTGATGCTTCTAAAAACCAAGATTACTTTATCTTAATTATTCTGGGAATTGTAGTTCCAGCAAAAACCCTTATTATGTTTTGCTGTCTTTACAGCTTTTGCCTCTCCAAGGCTAAGGGCTGAATGAGTAAGAAGATTAAATGACTTTCCCATTTCAGTGGAGAGCTGATGCTTCCAGTCAAGCCCACGTACAGAGACAGGAGGAGAAAAGGTTTGTATGGTATTTTGCTGTCTGCACACTGATCCTTAACAGAAAGATGGTCAGTTCTCTTTCACAAGTACTAATACGTCATTACCCAGGACGAACTGTTAAACATTACTTCATTTGTTTAGTGCCTCTTTAAGTTGCAACCATCTTAATGAATGAAAAGTACCTTTATGATGTGTGTCCCCACCAGAAACTATGTCTAGTGAAAGCATCTATGCCCATGTTATGCAGAAAATGGACTCTTAGTTCATACATGCTTGTACTGCTTTAACATTGCCGTCCCCTACATCACATTTCTAAGAGAATATGAAGACAACATTGTGGAGGAATGGTTATGGGAATGGTTAAGCGAGAGAGGGCATGATCTGATTGGGATGAGCAATCCCATTCTCAGGGTAAGGGAAGGAATGTAGGCCAAGGCGAGCGAGCCTTGCAGCGGCCGAGCGAGCCTTGCAGCGGCCTTGAGCACTACAAAAGAAGGTATTCACAAAACTGGTAAAMAAGTCTGGACGGAACTAGGTTCCATAAATGTCGACGGAGCGTGGACAGCAACCTTGCACCAATCATATATCCGCTTTATGTGCGTGGACAGAAACTGTAACCAATCATGTAACTATTGCTAGCGCATGCTTATTGCTTGTCGATATATATACTTTGTGTAAGTTCTAATAAAGGGAGAACGACCATGCTCATATTGAGACTCCGTCGTTACTCCGGGCCCGTTCCCCCCACTCCGACACAACATGAAGACATACCAGTTTTCAAATACTTCAGTCACAAACCAAAAAGCACCTACCTTTAACACTAGTTCTGTGTGTAGGTGATTTCAGCTTGTTTTCTAGGGTTCTTTTGCATCTTGGTTGAGCTCCTTGGAATTGAATTTGGGCTGAATACTGACCCATGCCCTTTCTATGGTTGTGAGAGTTCACACTAGCACTTTCCCATATGGTTTCTGTGGTGACTAGTAATACTTCAGCCCAAGCTGTAGACATTCCTGGACTAATGGCACTAACTGGGTCTTTTTCTGCTACATAAATGCTTCCTCAAAACCTGGAACTCAGAATGCTTTGGTGAAGCATTTCTTACTTTGTCTGTACCTGATCTCTAGGACTCTTCTCTTGCTTTACAGGGATGCTATGAAATACAGTTTGTAATGCAAAGCAAGGGACAAAGGCCCAGCCACCAAACAGTTATCCATCTAAATGCTATAAAGCAGCAGAAGTACAAACTCTCTTTTTTCTTTAACATTTTTTTTTGTTTGCTGTAGGCCAGCAGGAAGAAGTTTACCTCTCATCACCCATAATGATGCAGTATTCCTGCCTTCTCATTGGTATTTTTGTGCCTTTTCATTGCATAATTCTGCTCCACCATCTCTACTAATTGAAATCCTTTCCCCACATCACTCAGTGCAACCATGCAATTTTCATAATCATGTTGTTTTTCTCCTTAATAGCTTTATCTGTGGAAAATCTTAGTAAGAACTAGTGAGGAGAAGAGAAAAAGATTTTGCCCTCAGGAAACATTAGTACACAGGAACCACACCTGCTAATTGAGCTATTGCTTATTTCAGGAAAAGGAAAAACATGTCAATTTTACAACCATGGTGGGAGAAGTAATGAAAGGGTTAAGTTGGCGGTGTCAGTTTGGTCAAAATTTCCATCACCCATTGTTTCCTCTACAAGTTCTAGAAAGAGGATTGTGTCCTGAGGTAAGCTGTTGACCTGGAACTTGGCATTTCCCTAAAAATGGCTGCAAACGTCATCCTTTTCTTTCATTTCAGTCCCTGTCCCTTGGGTTAACATAGATTACAACTACTGCCTACCTCTCACTGATGTTGAGACCAAACCAACTCACCCAAAGCAAAGGAAACTGCCACTGAACTCCATGGAAACCAGAACAATTTCATCTTGCATTGCCACTTCACATGGGCCATTTAATGCTTTGCTCTGTGCTAGCAGTTATTCAAAATAGAGATGTGTTTACTGGCATCCCAGAGATACGGCAATGACTCCTCTCACTTGCAGCTCCATGAAGGTGAAGCAACCACACCAAAAGGTCTATCTCACACACTGCACTGCTGCCAGCCACCTCTGACCACAGCCATCTCCGACCACAGCCACCTCAGCCTGCTGCCCTTCCCAAGAGACTCTCACCAACTGGCCTTTCTTTCCCTCAGTTACTTTTAACTCAGAGGAGCTCACTGTTGGGCACAAATATGATCTGTGAGGTGTGGACAGACACAGGGAGATATTTGTATGAATTAGACATGAAGAAATGTGGCATTTTAGCTAAGTCGGAGAAAAAAGAGAAGTCTGGATTCAGTTCTTCCATGTGCCCGAGACAGACCTGGTGGCTTTAGACAAGCCACTTACTGTAATTTTACCCACATGACTCTCAACACAGGTAACCTGCATCCTTTTAGAGTATTGTTCTTTGAAAATAAATTCTAATTTATTTATTTAAAACAAAGAGAGACACAGGTCAGGTAAATATAGGCAGGTACTAAGAAAGAGGGGAATTTAGAGTAAACCTCCCTTTTACGTTATATGCACACATGTACAACCAGTTCTGCTGTTTGAAGGGTGTTTTATCTTTATGAATAATCAACCAGTGATACACCTGAAAGAAGATAATCTGCCTCTGCTTTCTTCTTCAACTGTAAAATGGTGCTGATAATTCTCCTCTTCTCTGTTTTCATTTGTCCATGAAGCTTAGGAGCCATATAAGCTGGATGATCTCACCACATACTTAGGATTGAGCAGCTCTGACCAGTCTTGTCTACAACACCAACAGGCTACTATGATATAAGCCTGCTCAGCAATACCATCATCTTAGCAAACAGTGAAGCACATCCAGTATCTATCCCGTGGCAGCCTATTAATAAATTATTTCCTGTTGCTGGTTTAGCTAAGAATAAAGGGAAGTACCTCCCCTTGCCCCAAAATATTTTTCTTTCTTGAATGCTGATTCAACCCAGAAGCCAAGCAAAGTGAGAGAATGCAGCATGTAGATAGCTTCCTTAGTGTGGAATTTTTGCCTCTGGTCATACATTTCAATGGATTTCTCCCCTGTGCAATGTCTTTGCCAGTACATCTGACATTCAGTTACATCTGGAAACCTTTTCAGTGGTCAAGTTTTATATTATCATCTAAACCACATTAGGCTGATATTTCAAAAGACTATTCAATATCAAGAATCAAAAAGATTTTACTATAACAAAATCTCAAAATTCAGTTAGCTATGCAAAGTATACACTTTGCTACCAAAGGTATAAAAATTAAACAGTAAAAGACCCAAATTACCATTTCCAGATGTCTGAATCTACCTATTCCTTATCTGAGCTTATATGCTGAATGTACTCCTTTCTTTTATTCTTCCAGCTCTACTTGGCCTATTCTCATGCTTGACCAAAGTAAGATCAGATATATGTGATTAACCAACAATGTTTCTTTCTTCAGTATCAAGGCATCATAATACATTCATTAGATGCCCTGAAGCTCTAGTTATTTTCAAAGTTTAGAAGTTTCAATGTCAAGGCAAAGATTAACATTTTTTCCTGTACACTTGAGCTATTTCCAGCACTCCAGACTATCAATGCAGAATCATTTAAGTAAATTAATTTGAATTTTCATCTATCAAGATGTTTGTGCTGTATTGATTCATGCACTCTGGATAACGAACAGGAATTTGTTTGTTCTTATGAGCTCACAGTTAAAAACAAAATTCACTAGTATTTTAAAATTAAGCAACCGATGTAAAACCTACATTTTGTCTGTTTGGCTAACAAATGTCTATCTGCATTGTTACTATTACTCAGCAAGAGAATTTTGCACAGTGATGTCCTTTTATTGTCCTTGGAAATAAAAGAGAGGAAGGGGTAAAACCAGAAGTCTAACAATATTTGACTTGTTTTATTTAGTAATCCCTCTAATTTACATATAAAACTAACAAGCTAATATCTTGTGCCAACTTTGCCAGTTCTTAAAGAACAAGGTCTCTCCTCTCCTATTTGTTCAGAATATGTGACATGTAAATGTGAGTTTCAGGCACTGTAACATTAGGACAAAATTTTTCCCTGCCAACTTGTAAAACAGAGAAAGGTCACTTTTCTATATACTTCCTACTGTATAATGAATGAGGTGTATTTTATAATGTACACTGTATCCTTTTGCAAATCTGAGGTAATTCACTCATGATGTTAGGAAGAGTTTAAGCACTAAGTAACAAATCGCCACGCCCAGGAGGCAACACGGGTTTAATATTAAGCTGACTAATGTCAGTGGAATACCATGTGCCTTGCATCAGGCCTTTGGAAGGTTATAATTAAAAGTGTAATTTCCAAGTAGTTAAATACAGCACCTTTGATTACACTTCATTGTGCCTAATGAAAGGAGCTAGTGCTGCTCACAATGGTTGTAACCACTAATTGTCCAAGAGCTGGCAAGTACATGTGCCAGCAGGGTGGGCAGCAAAGAGAATGGGTGGTCACCTGCTAGCCCAGCTGCATTACCGCATAAGACATGTAGGGTCCGGTGACCAGGGTCAGTCTCCTTATAGTGTCCCCAGGTGAGTTTCAATCCCACATGGAGAGTGAGAGTGGAGGGGAAGGGCTGTCCCTAACGCTCTGTTTGCACCAGTGCAGCACCTGTGAAGTACCTATCAGGGCCCAGCATGCTGTTTCTTCTGGGCAGGGTACTATTTCATTTACAACTGCTGCCTGGGGGAAAGATTTTCATCCCAGAGCTACCCTGCCACAGTGATGCCAACCTGGCTCCCAGCTCCACTAAGCCCAGGGTATGGCGCACTTCCAAACGGTCGGCAGAGATGTTGTATTACCCACCAACTAGACTCCTTGGGTGTCCAAAATCATGTGCTCAGAAATGTGGACATGAAATTCCAGTGGCCTGAAGTGAGAAACCACTCCCCCCACTTTTTATTTTAATAAAGACAGCTCTTACTGGAAAAGGCTTGCAACTCGAGGTCCCAAGTTAGTGAGACTATTTTGGACAGAACATTTGAATATACCTCTGTACTCCTCAACCTCTGCATACACTGTGTGAAAGACTTAGCTGGTTTGCATGGGTAAGCTTAAAAGAGATCAAAACCAGATTTAATAAACTTATTTATCTAAAAAGCAAACCTTGCTTTCAAATGAATAACATTAATATTTTCCAAAGAACTGAATAATTCATGGTATTTCTAAGGGCTTGCAGAGCTTTTCACCTATAGCTCAACAATGGGATTATAGATTAATTTAACAGAAGTGAAAAGTTATTCCCTCTGACAGATGCTGTAGTTTTTGTAGGAATCAGATAAAACAGAAGACTCCTTGTACCAAGGAGATCAGCCTCATATTTTTCTTATTATTCTTTTACATTCATTTAGTTATTTTCCAGTTAAGGTTTATGTTATGGTGAACATGCAAATTCACCACCGAAATGCAAATCAGCTTTATTATATGCATGCAATGTGGCATCAGTTAAGTTTTCACAGCTATGAGTAAACAGCATATCTTTTCTATATAATATAAGCAAAGGGTAATACTCTGAAAGGAATCCTAAAGAATTAGGTACCTTACAGCTTATAAACCTAGATGTTAGAAGAAAAAGCTAAAATTCGCAACATTTTCTAGGGCTAGTTTAATTTCTGGTTGTCATCAATCTCATCCAAATCCGAGTGGGAAACAGAAATACACCAAAATAATTATAAAATTCTTCAGTTGATTATTGTGTGGGAGCTATAAAATATAAGATAGCCAAAAGTTATAATTTTGTTGTATACATTTTTTTGTTCTGCCATGTACAGTGTATTTTTCACTTCTTTTTGCTTATATTTAAATCTTTCAGCCTTCAAGTGAATGGCTCTCTACCATCAACAGAGACTTGAATACTATACCAATAAAACTGGCAAGATCAAGTGACTAGTGGGACTACATATTTGGCTTTGTAAAGCTGATTGGCTAAAGAATGTTTCATCCCTTTTTGCTAAGGAACAAGATTCACTCAGATCTGAAGGCAGGCGGACAATCTTCCTTGTAAAATCCAGATCACAAACAAAGAAAAACAGAGAAAGCAAAAATAACACTTTTCTTTCCATTTATCTTTATTTCAAATTTAATCTATTTTAAAATGCACTGAAAAGTACTATGAGACCCCATGATCTTAGGTTCCCTCAAACCGTCTGTTTCAGCTTCAGCCCTAGCCACAATGTCTGCTGTTTGAAGTCTTTGAAGTATCTACAGATTGGGCTGACACTGCCCTCAGCAATTCAAGGGAGGAACCAGTGGTTTGAAGAAGAAAAAAAATCTGTGCTCACAGCCAAGTTTTGACTTATCCGTCAGCTTTGGTCCAATCCGAAGGTACTTCAAAAGACTTCAAAGTGCAGACACAATGGCTGGGACTGAAGTTGACTCTGGAGATTTTAGGATCCAGGACTCAATAACATTTTCCAAAATTAAATTGTAAATGGATTAAAATGAAGTCATATAATTAAATAGATATTCCAAAAGCCTTTATATCCCTTTGCAATCTACTGATAAAGTGTGCTATAGAAGAGGTAGACATTATATAACCAACAATTGTTTAACTGTGTTTCAGTTTAATTTAATAATCTCTGTTCTATCTGTTAAACAACATGAAAGGTTATTAAAAGATAACTGCTTGCTTCAGGTGCTGAGAGAAGTTGGCTTTGTGCCCCACTGCTGAGCTCAAGGTGAGTCACACTACTTTTCATTTTGTTACACAGAGAGCCTCAACATATTTAAAATCTCTTTTCAGATTTATGAATTCCTTAGGATGATGATTCCACTCATATTTCTGAGTCTTTTTACTATAAGAATATACATCAGTGTTTTAAAATAATGTTTAATCAAAATATAATACTTTATGTATACCTGATAAATACAAAATCCCAAGGTCTTGCTACTATGTGGTGCATCTCATGACTTAATATTAGTTGGGTTCTTAAAGCTAGACACTTTCTCTGTTATTTCTTCTTTGGAGAGGAGAATATGCATTGGAACAGGATGTTTTGGGGAAACCACTTCAGATTCCCTTTGGATTCCCATTCTGCCTGATCAACAGCAAAACTTGAATGCAGGGTTCAGGAGGGCACTCTAACCCATTATGTCACAGGAAGAGAAAAAACTCTTTTTCCACATCTTCCTTCAAATACTTATTTGCCCTGGAAAAGAGAAACTGCATTAAGCAAACTATATTAACTGAATTAACTGCATCTTGCATTAAGATAGCTCTGTAAAATGCGGAAAGGTCAGGTAGTATTTCTCTGTTCCTGTGACTATATGATTTTTATATAAGGTAGAATCAGTTCAGGAAGATGGATTAAAAGAAGCTCCACCTGGAATACTGGAAAGCTTGCTGATTAGTCAGTCTCCTGCAATGTGGGTGCAAGTACTTGCCTCAGGTCAGCAGAGCAGGTATAAAACAGTAGGTTTCTCAGGCATATAGCCTGGTGTCATAATCATGACCTTGACATGTATCTCTTTCTATGTCCCATTTTTTTGTGGCATTTCTTTGGGCCTGATTACCCTGTAGATTAGTAAGGAGGTACCCACAGTAGCTTTCCACAGTGTATCTCAGGTGCAGTAGCAATCTAGCTGTGGAATACTGAATTACAGGCACCCATGTTCCCCAGCGATCTGCTGTTCATGTTTTATGTGCTCTGAGTGCTGTGAAGAGAACCAGTAACAGCTATTCCAGATGATTATTTTAGCTAAATAACCTAACCTGGATGATTCATGCAAAACTTACTAAATAGCTGAAAAGTGTTTGCTTTTGAAGGACAGAAGTTTTTTTCTCACTTCTCATCACCAAGGCCGGCTGTCATAGTCCTACACATAATCCAGAGTAGTCTCAGTCATTATTATCCCAGCCTGGAAAAATCTGGTACAGAAGTGAAACAGCCAAAGAATGGGCTTCTCCAAGCTGTCATGCCTCTCATCAGGGAAAGTGGACCATCATACGACAGAATCCAGTCAGTCCAATTCACATAGTGCAGTCTAAGTTGTAATCCAAGACATTTCAAAAGAGTTGTGAGAGCATGTTAATACAGTGCAAAGCAAAAAGTCTATTTCTAACATGCTGGCAATCCTGATGGGTGATCTGTAATCAGTATAAGACTTGGCATCAAAATTTGTGGTTAAATTGATTAATGGAACTATCTAAGAAAGACATTGTAGAATTCCCTTAAGATAAGCAGTTGTTAATTAAGGAGGATACTCTCAAAATGCGTCGTTTCATTTTCCCCACACAGCTACTTCCTGTAATGACGAACATTCCCACTGATGCATGGTCATGCTTAACATCACTTGGCAATTTAATGCAAGAACTTAGGGCAGGAAGCAAATCAAAATGCTTCACATAGCTGAAAATGAATTCATGTAGATCGTGTAGATAATCATCCTGACTGGAACCTGTCCAGGCTAGCCACCAGGGTAGCCACCATGGCTAACTCTCTGATTGATTGAGTGAAATCAGTTCAGATCACCTCAAATTCCAGTTGTGAATATGTGATCTCTGTCTATGTGGACAACATGTTGGCTTGTAGCTTTATGTTCTTCAACATGCAGGTGCACCTATAGCCTCACTAAGACCATATTAATAAAATAGTCAATATATCAATATACAGAGCAATTTCTGTATAAAGAACAAGACGGGGGAAAATTATGCCATATGATGTTATAAATAACACTATCTATTGGTGGATATCCCATGTCCAAGCATCTTGCTATGGGTCATGCCAGCAACATTTCCACACATTTTGATAGGAGGATGGTGAAAAATACCCTTCTTCCACCTTCACCTTTCAACCTATGCACACACAAATCAGGTAAGAGCTCAAACATGGAAGTCCAGTTAAAATGTTTAAGACAAATATCTGAAACAGCAAAGAAAGATAAAAGATGTGCAGAAAATGAGACAACATCAGTGGGCTACATCTGTAACACAAAACAAGCTTTTGAATGTAAACTAGAACTGTGACTTACAGTTCAGCTTAGAAATGAGTTGGTGGAGAAATGGCACTATATTCTTTTCCTCAGTCCAAAAAGTGAAACCTGTTCTGCCTGTGCATCTTAAGTGGTTTCACAAATCAAGGTTCAGCCTGGAAGTGACCTGATATTCAGTAAATTATGAGTTTTGATTATTTTTGTGCCTTTTTATGCCTACATCCAAATAGTGGGAATAGACACATTTCTATGTGCCAAAGACATTCTAATTTCATAGCTTCAGAAGAATTAGCTAAATTCTAATTCTAAAGATAGTCTGCTTAGGGTTAGTTTGCTTAGGGTTAGTTTGGTTTTACACTAGCTGGGGTCAAATTTGGATTTCAAAGACTGTTACCAGGACAACCTGAAAGAATCCAGTTTGATTTCCAAATGTTAGTTTGGGGGCTCAAAAGTACTGCAATTCAGAGATTTTTTTAAATTCACATAACCAGTTTATTTAGATATAAAAGTTATTGATAGTACTCCCAATCATCAAAATGTCCTTCTTACAACACAGTTATGCTTCAAAATTATGAATTATAAAAATACAGTAGTTCATAGAAGTGTTTAGTTTATTAGTTCGTAGAAGTGTTTAGTTTATATACTTGATGCTAAATTAGCTCAGACTCAGTATACTGAGAACTTTCTAAAGTCATTCTCTTTTAGATTTTTTTAACTTTTTTTTCTAATTACAGAATCATTATTTACTGAAATAGCTAGGAATCTGTGCAGGAGCAGCTGAATATGGATTTATTTTTCTCCCTTCATGTTTCCTTTTGGAAATGAAAGCTTAGCATTTTCCCTGTGTTTTTCACATGATTTGCAATTCAGCTTCATTACACAGAAGGTTTGGATGTTCTTTTGGGTTTCACATAAGATCTTCCCTGTTGGATGTCCAACTAATTTGCACCTGAAATCAATAGTTTGTTCAGGAATAACTTCATAGCCCCTTCTGTCACTTGCCAGTAACAGTTGCCCCAACTCTTGAAAAATAAATCACTCTCTGTGCCTGCAATTACAAGCCTTTTCCAGTAAAGTAGTTCCCAAGTGTCTTCAAAACAGCATAGCTGTGCATGAAAAGAATCATCTAGCTCTGAGAATTAATAACACATTCTTAAGTCTGGTGTACATTAATTTACATTTCAGTTTAACTCAGGGTAAGCTAAACTGACATTATCTCAGCAAACACAATGCCAAAGAATGAGGCAGCTATCAGAAAATGATCTGCACAAGGATGTTAGTAATTCTGACTAGCAACAGAACAGGAAATTAGTACCTGTATTATGCTGAACATTGTTCCATGTCAAACAAAGCACTTTTCTTCTTCCCCCGGGATGCTTTTTAACACCATTCACAGTTAAAATATTACTATCAGTGCTGTGTATTAAACAGCATGATAAGAAAAATCCTCTAGAAATATTTCTAATTCTTATAGATAGCACTTTACAAAAGAACTGTAAGAAAAAGATTTCTCATCAAAACCTGGGTTTTATAATTGTAAAATTCATCTCACCTACTCATTGTTGTCATGAATTCCGATATTATTTTTGATTTTTTTGTAATAAGAAATAAACACATTTTTATAAACACTGCATACAAATGCTGTCTTCATAACATCCATGCTTAATTCTCTAGGAGATGTATTCTTCTTTGAGCTATAACATCTAAGATTATGAAATCATGGTAAAAATGAAGCTCATATAGTTTGCAAAATCATCAGTAAGCTGAAGCACAAACTGACTTTCCTTCTTGCCTTTGGTCTGGCAAAATAGTAAGGTTAAACAAGCCTTGGAGAGTTTTCCAAAATGAAAATCTTCATGTTCAGACAGTCCCTCAAGAGTTTTAAAGACTCAGGATGAAGAAAGCATCACTCTTTCCCACCGCTTCCTGATGGCAGAGATTCAGGGGATATTGCTCTAAAAAAAAAGAGAGATCACTTGAACTATTTCTTAACAAAAACTGAGACTGAAGAAACTGTAACTACCTGCATTTTTGCATTATATTGGTAGAAGAGAGTAGAGTATGGAGTGAAATGAAAAAAGTTAAGATGCAGCAGAAATAAGTTAGGAAGGCAGAGACTGAAAACACCCCTGAACAGTAGACATCTATCCGAATTCTTAGAAGCCCTTTCATGTTAGAAATCAATTCAACAATATAATGAGAACCAAATCTTTGGCAACACATCACCTTGTAGTAACTGCACATCAGGGTAGAAAAATTAAGCATATGGCAAGGGTACTCCTCCTTGGTACTTCTGTACTCTTAAACTATATGAAATTAGAAAAAAGTATTTTCCTGTTTGTGTTTCTTCTCTCTTACCAAAGGAAATTTCTTCTCTCATATACAAAACAACTTTACTACATTGTATATTTTGAGAGAAAAGGGTATTTTAAGACTAATGCAGTAAGTAGAGCTGCTGAGTTTTCTGAGGACAAAACCAAAAATACCACCAAACAGCATGCTACTTTTCTTATGGGAAGGAAAAGCTTGAGCAAGATGCAGAAACAAGCAAATGAAAGAGAAAGAACATGATCTGATACTGTTCTATACCAAACTTCAATTTGTATGTAGTTATAACTGTAGCTTTAAATAACAAAAGGAAAAGAGAAGATAAACCTGTATTCTTCTTATTATCCTAGTCCTGCACCCTTCTGTTTTTTCAACATGTTGCAAAACACCTACACAAGAATTAAATGGAATGGAAATAAAAAATAAAACAGGAAAAGGAGAGTCAGAGTCTTTAGCGCACAAGAGTACACTAATTTTAATTATGTTTCAACTTGTTTGCAAGCTCTGAATCAAGTTCAGCATTTTGTAGGACAGCCATGAATAAATAAGTTATTTTATCTGAACAATCAATTTAAAAATGTTCTACATCCTGCAACCTGTAAGCACTTTTACATATTGTTTAGTTTGAATATGATATGTTTTTTAAAAGCTGACATTTCTGCCCTGCAGGTGAAGTATAGAGAAGAGTAAAGTGAAATACCAAATACCCTACAGCTAATAAAAGACAAGGTATGTTCTAATTAAGAAGTTAGGATGACTCATAAAAAAATCCACAGCATTCCTAAGCGATGGGATTAAATGTGATAAGATTTTCAGAGCAAGATACATGCAGAGATTTTAGCCATAGAGGAGGTTACCAGAGCCAAGAACACTATGATTTACCAAGTGGATTTGCAGTCTTTACATTCTGGTAAGAGCCCTTCTCACTAACTTTGGGGGATGCAGTTTGTTGTTTTTATAAGCACTTCATATCTTTCATTAGCTTTGGTTAACTGTCAAAATACTGCCTCTTGATTGGAAGCCCTTCTAGTTAATTATCTTTTTAAGCCAACTTCCTTTGTTTTACTGTAAGATTTCAGTTGTGTTTTGTTGAAGTCCAAGAGAAAATAAAATTACAAAGTAAAACAAGGACACAGCACAGCAGCATTAAAAAACTCTTTTTCCAGTGCATAAAATTCAGAAGAAATTTGAGGAGGAAGACCACTTCATTTTGTTTACAGCAGGTTGCTCAAAATCACTTCAGTCAAAAAAGAAATCCTAAATTGGATTGAAGGAACCAAGATTTGTTCTCAGATTATAACCACTACTCATGTATAGGGAACGAAGTTCAGAAATCAAAAATTATAATCAGTCTGATCCAGTATATTGTAATTCACAAATAGTTCTATTTGAGGTCAAATTAAACAAGTATCAAGATTTTGAATAAAAAATAGACAAAAATTTTTGCTCTTTGAATTATTAGAATGGAAAATAAAAATGCAGCTAACACAACTGTGCTTTCTAACCCATTATTATTGAGTATTGCAAAGGGAAAGAAATAGTGTTTCTCCCTGCTGGTAAAGAATGCCACCACTTTCCTCTGGTTATCTTGACCAATTCTCTTTGACCAATTTGGGTGCAAACTATTTGGTTGATTCTATTTAGGCTTTTTGGAGAGACAGAACTTCCTTTAGATTTTTGGCAGAAGAAGGATCACAGGTTACAAATAAACATCTGAGCAAACCCATCCTTAAAGCACTGAAGTAGTGTCCTTTCTGAGAAATAACTGTAAATCCTTTAAAAAGTAATGAGGAGAGCATCTTAAGGAGCTCGTGGCCACTACAATAAACAGGAATATTTGTTTCCTGTTAACATGCCCCAAAGCATGTTTCCAGTGGTGGTAGTACATGAATACTAGCACCTTTTATGATTAAAAACATGAGGTCTAGAGTAATATAAATGATCCAAAGGTCATGGGCTTATTCTTTAGATCACTTAAGGCTTTGGGTTCTTTTATGGCCTCAGACAGTTAGAAAATAGTTCTATTCTCCACTCTCTCTGACCCAGTGGTGTTTTGCAGCTCTCTGCATTTCTAGTCTTCCTTCTGATTTACTCTGTTTGTCAAATTCCTATAGTAAGGATTGTCTTTGTTTTCTAAGCATGTACGCAGTTGCTAGCACAGTGCAATTTCAGGGTCAGCTGAACTGTTTAGAGTTATGGTATGTATTTATAAGTATGTTTGTAACCAAAAACTTCATTCAATTTCTGATAAATCTCAACAGTTTTAGAATTAAACAGGCAAATCTTCCTAGTCTCCCTACAAGCCTGCATGTCTCCTATTCTCCCTGAATGCCTGATTATTTCCTTCCTGCTATTGGTGACTTTTTTATAACTGCATGGTAGATGAAACTACACTTCCTATTACTTAACCTTTGTGGAAAACTTTAAGAGGCTGCCCCTTTCTGTATCTTTAAGTGTCAGCCATTTAGCTTCAGCTGGCCTACAGCTGACTACTACTTTGAAAG
Organism: Apteryx rowi; assembly: GCF_003343035.1. Lineage (NCBI taxonomy): Eukaryota > Metazoa > Chordata > Aves > Apterygiformes > Apterygidae > Apteryx > Apteryx rowi. The sequence continues at coordinate 2,219,296 of NW_020450196.1, read as the reverse complement.
CTGGCCTTTTTGTTGATTATTTCCTCAAATCATGGTTAGAAATGTCAAAGGAGCAAGCAACTGGCTCTATTTCACAATATAAGGAATATAACAACTTTGGTACTCTTACTTCTTCTCCAGAAACTGTGGACATTGTCTTTAGCTGGATATAAATATCAAATATTTTACAGTGGCTGGAGAAAAAGATGGCAAGCCAGAAGTTCGCAGAAGGTATAACTATTACAGAGTTGTGGGTAAGCATTAGCAGGTATTCCAGATTTATATAGATGTATTTGTTGTCAGGTATTTGGCAGCTAAGGATAAATATAAAATTATGTAGAACATGTAGAAATGTGTGGGAATTGTTTCAGGACACTTCAAGCCAACCCTGACAAAAAATGTGATGTAAACATCCCACTAGAAGGCATTCTGTAATCATAAACAGAGCAAAAGGTCCTATATGCACTTAAACAGAAAGGACTATAGAAGGCAGCATAATTATCAGAGCTTTCTTCACTGTTAACACATCACTCAATCTACCAGTGAAACTTCAGAAGCCAGAGACCTTATAATGTAGAAAGGGAGCACGACTATGCTGGGATCAAGCGTTCCTACACCTGTGGCTTGGGAGAAAGAAGGAAAGAAAGAAAAAGGCTAGATTTACTTGCAATGGGGGCAGCTGTGTTCATGAGCAGTGTAAAAAACAAACCTTAAAAGATTAAGGCTGAAAAAAAACATGAGAATTAGCAGTACTGTGAAACTAGTATCATGTTGTTGTTTTTTCACTTTTTCCCACTCCCTCTCAGATTTCATTCAGGTTTAGTGTACTGGGCAGTGTACAATGACTTGGAAGAAAAGATCCAGGTATAGATCCCTTTGCAGACCATGTGCTGTCAAAGCCAGATGAGTTCCATTTTCCCTGAAACTCCTGGGAAGAAAAAAAAAAAGGAAGGAAAGAAAAGAAAGTGATAAAAGAAAATTTCATGAGATGTGAGACAAAAGAATTTGGCACTGGACTCCACCACTCCACCATAACACTGTGGAGGAAGACAAGCCCACATAACAAAGCTTCTGTAAGAAATGCTGAATACCATGAACTCTGTTTCTAAACATGAAAAATCTGTTCCATATTGTTAACCAAGGTAGAAACGGAGAGCAATAAGAGATGCATTTTTGAGGCACATATTGGGCCTGAAACTGAGTTAAAAGACTTACTGCCAGTCTTGCTAATGACAGTAGTGCTATTGTCACTACCGAATAAGCCAAGCTGGCAGACCTTTAGGAGAAAACATAATAGTAATTACCTGTGATTGGCTTGAAAGGAAGAGGAAAAGAAGCTTTTAACTAACCTATGGCAATCCAAAATAACTCAAGGAACTCTCACTTAATCTTGAGGCTCTGGTACAGTGCTTTACAGGAAGTTTACAGGCAGCTCTCTGCAGAGCCACACTTAGCTCATGAAACTAAGTAAAACCTTCTTAAAAACCCAGAATTGTCACATGATTTGAAATTCATGAGAGAAAATTCACATATAGAAGAAAACTGAACTCACTTGAAAGAGTTTTTCATGCAAAACCAATGGCTGTACTGGTTACAAATAAAATGTATGGAAAATGTCATTGCTTGTACATTACTTTCCCTAACCTCATAACTCAACCATGAACCTTATCTCCCACCATTAATGGGCCTACGAGCTTTTTAGACAAACAAACAACATTAAAATCTGTTGTTTGCCTCAGAATTGCTTGATCTGCAGAAGATAGTTTTTCTTAGAGTAAACAGAGGGATGAATTTAACCAATATCACACCATGAATATTTGAAATCATGAATATAGGCAAGCTACTTCAAGTTTAGCTTATTTCACTTCAGGAAAAGATTGCCAAAAAACTGAAAAAGTCACTTTTGTACCACATAGCTTATACAAAGTCCTCAAAGAAGTATAAAGCTTTGCCGTACAGTCAGCCCTGACTTCCTCATTTGAAACTGTGAGTTACCCTTGATGTAGTGTCTATCAGAGCTGGCCTTAGCCCAAGCATCCAATTCAGCAATGAAGAGAAAATATTTCAGATACTAGGATCAATTTCTATTCCCTTGCTTGCATATCATGAAATTAATAACTGAGGGCTGAGCACAAAGAAACATCAGGGCTTGAATGCATCAGTGCATTCTGACCTTTCCCATACACAAGTCATATTAAGCTCCTTCCTGATTTTTTTTCAATCCTGGAAATAGTAATTAAATTCTAACAAGAAGATTATTAAAGTTGGTAATCAAATTATAATTTCACAGAAAACACAATCCACCTCTTTCCTTCCACCAGCCATTCTACTCATTTTGTTTTTTTTTCTTATTTATAAACCTTTATAACAAAGGTGTTCAAAAGCTTCTTCTTCCTGACTATGTTTAGTTCCTGCCCAGCAGAAAAAGTCAACACAGACCTTTCATACGGTTGCTTTCTTACCTTTTGGGTGGGCTCTGGAGACAATATCATAAGCACCTGAGGGAAACACACATATTTACAGAAATTTAAAGGAGGCTGTTTAAAGAGTTGGGGTTGCGGTATGACATAATAGTGATATGACACATTAAAACTCATTAGAGAATTAGACAAGCTTAGAGATAATTAGGAGTAGCCACTATAAATTGTTCAGTCTTGTCTGAGCAGTACATCTTTAATTAGGTAACCTAAGAAGAYAGAAAGTTACCTTTCCAAATTTATTTCATAATTTTTACTAGTTAGGAACATATTGTCAGGTTGTCTGTCTTAGAGAAATTTCTTGCCATGCACCTTTGAGAACAGACACACCCACTAGGAAATATATTTGTAATCTCAGAAATGTACACTTGTTTTACCATGTTTAGAAGCCCAGGCCAACATTTACAAAAAAAATACAGTTGTTCAAAAAAATTCCTAAATGCACGTTTAGACATTTCAATAAGCAACTTTCAAAATAAGTCAAAAAGCCTGCACCACCCATATAGCACTGTTAAAAATTTTAAAAAGAGGTTTGCCTTTCAGTGATAGCCACAAATAGCCTTAGCTATTATAGAAAAATGGTTCAGGTTTTGTTACACTAGAAGATGAAGAGAAACTGATTTTTAATTTCTGTCTGCCACAACAACTCCTTTCAACAACTGGATTGGTGGCTGAAACACGCATGGGTGCTAGAAAAACTAGGGAACCCATGTGTGACCAAGGTGAAAGGCAATGCCCCACCAAAAGGAACTATTGCATCCTTAGGGTTACAGTAGCAGACAGAGTGGCATAACTGCTGCAATATATCACATACTATTGCTTCATTATTGGTGCAGAAAGTAATCCTGGCCCTTGTCTCTGCAGAATATCCCCATCATAAGCATAGGCTTTGGTGAAGAACGAGGAGGAGAATTTAGCTCAAATACAGGGATAACAGAGTTATATCAAATAACCAGTTGTTATGGAAACTGACAATTTTTTAGTAGGATTTGAGTATAACACAATAAAATATTAAGCATAGCATCTGGTGTTCAAACTGTTAAACTAATCTTAGTTTCTTTTTACTTACAGTTGGACTTCAGACCGGGTCCTACAATAAATCATAATCTGTTTGAACAGTTACATTTTAAGTACTGCCATCAGCTGGATATGACCTCCTCCAAAACAACTTAAAAATTATTTATAGCTGTATAAAATTAAAAATATAAAACACATCAAACTTGCAAAGTTCCTGAGAGTATTCCTCGCATGCCATTTTATTTCTTGACCATATAATTTAATGTAGTAATAAAGGCTTTTGCCAACTTGTCAGAAAATTGGACAGGCCAGTTGGAACTTTATCAGTTATTTATTTGTAAATAGACATTTTCTTTCMCCCCCCCCCCCGCCCCCCAAAAAAAGGTTTCATTATTATGTAGGTTAATATGAGCACATAATTATGGATGCATTCCAGGTAATGCCTATGGCAACACTTACAAAAGTATTATGAGCAAATATGCTGTACCATATAGATGGGACAAAGGAAACAGCATCAAGATTCTAAAGCTGAAAAAAGCAAAAAAGACAAGATAAGTGGTCAAACTCAAAATAAGATCAGTGCCAGTAAAATAAAAGGAAAAGAAGAGGAATGAGGAAGAAAATATCCTCCAGAGGCTGCAAAACTCACATTATCCAGAAAAAAATAAGAAGGAAACAAGACCAAAAGAACAAATAATTAATGAACTTTTAGAAATTACAGCCAAATTCTGAAGTTACTCAGTGACAGAGCTATCTGAGAAATAACTGTGAATCTAGAATATTTGTGTGAAGGACAGAAACAGGGATTGAAGGATTCCTTATGAAATTGAACAACAAGCAGGACTAAAGATACCCTGAATATTATGGACTGGAAGACTTGGGAAAACAACATTAAGAATCTGACCTAATGTATCTTGATGGAAGAACAAACCTAAACAAGAAAGGGATGTGCTTCTAAATAACTCTGAATTATCTTCACCTGCCAATCACCTGTGGAAGAAAGGCCTTTATACACCTCTATTCCTCACATGTAAGGACAAACCTTATCAGTTTCACATTGTAATAGCCATGTAATGGGTTTTGGTGATAAAGCTAATATCTGACCTGATAGAACAGCGAGAAATGGGAAATTCATGAATAAAGATAAATTCAGGTGTATTCATAGGAAATGTTCCTTTGTTAAAGGTTCTTTTTCTTTGTTTTGTTTTGTTTTAAAGAAAAAGAAAGGGAATGCCAGAGATGCATAAATATAGGTACCCAGCAAAATAACTATGTGCATAAAACAGACTTAATAAATTCAGTAGAGTTATAAGAAATAAAAATTAAACTATTGCTGTAACTTCAGTTGGTGTCAGCAGAGCTGTATCAAGCATCAATTTAGTCTAGCATCTTTAATAAAGGACACAAATATGATAAATCAAGAAATGGGGGCAATACTACAAGAAACATCCCTCAAAAACTTATGAAATCCTCACTACACTCATCCAGAGCTTTTATTTCATTTCATCCAGAAGCAAGATTCCTTTTTCTTTATATATTGTTTATTAAATTCCACTGTAAGAAACAGCTGGAAAAATTGTTCATGTAACTTGTTTAATGACATTTATTTAAAACCACACATCTTCCAAGTGCTGCAAAGCTGAAGTCCTTGAATGGTTCATAATATCATATTTTCATACTATACCTAAGCACAAAACTAAAGTCATCAAATTCTGCTTCTACACACCATGGCACCAATACATGTCACAATCCAATGTAATTTTGCTAATTAGAAATTTGGTGTAATGTGTCTTTGGAGAACAAAGATAATATTTAGCCTATCTCAATTTACCATGTAGATTCAAGCTGATTACATGAAGCTAAATCAAGTGGACTTTTTAGACAAATACATGAGAAAGATAATAATAGTCAAAACAGCTATGGAGAAATATTATAAGTTGAGAATGGTGATTAAGACACTTATGGGGAAGATGCTATTTCTTGATGTCATCCAAAGGTTGCAGAAGTGGTTTTCCAATGTCACAAATGAAAAAAAAAAAAGAAGATATTTCTTGAAAAAAGAATTGGGATGTTTGGAAAGAGAGGTTCAGTTAACATCCAGCACTGTAGGTGAAACAGCAGTGAACTATTTGGGATAAAAGCTGGTAGCTAGGCTCAGTCATGGGAAATAATGATACTTTTGGATAAAACCCAACTGTGTATGCTTTTTGTTGAATTAATTACTTTCTCCTCCACCTATCATACATTTGGGGATAAATAAATGTTTAAGACATTTCATACCAGCCAGTGATGGATGTCCTGTACAAGTCAAACATAATTTAGCCTGTCCAACAGTACTCCCTCAAAAGAGACTGCAAAAGAAAATGCAGAGGGAAGGAAGACATCGGTTTTCTTCTTTATTGTAGAGAAAAAATTTAAAGAAATAATTTGAATGTAGATATAAGTAAATAAACATGTAAAATACTTTTGCTGCATATAATGTCATGGTTCCATTCCAATATAAAGTGTTACAACCCTGATTTTACAATAGATAAGCAGACAATTTCTGTGCACATTTAATTGATCCAAACACATTTTTTCAAGAATTATGAAGTTAGAGATAATTCAGAATGTGCAAGTAGTTTGTCACGCTACTCTTGTTTGCTAAATTAAAGGAATTTCTAGATCTCCATCCAGTTAGACCCATTCCCTGTTTTTCTAAGCAGTTCTTCTGGAAAAGCTATTCTTAAATAAATCAAGGGCCACACTATAGCAAGGTGGCCCAGATATTTATGCTAGAGAGAATCTTGCCGGTTGGGTTCACTGAAATCACTGTTCTCTCAGTCTATGAAAATAGGAATTTCACTACTGGCTAACAGTTTGTGTGAGGGAGACTGTTTTTTTCGCTTTTGTGGAGAATGGGACAGGGCACAAAGGAAAATGCTGCTACTGTTTTTGATGCATTCCTTCCATACAAAGTGATATATTATATACATAGAATCCATGCTTCCTTTTTCTTTATTCATCCTGCAATTATTTTAGTCCATAAAAGCAGGTGGGTCAATGAAGTCCTCGCTCTGAAATTCATTTATAAAAGGGCAAGGAGTTACTCTTATTTCTGCATTGTGAGGACACAACCATGTACTTCTCCTCCAGACTGAGAATTTGAGTTCCACCAGGATTCCTTTATCTGGGGTGTGTTCTGAATTGGCCTTGGAAATGTATTAGCATTCTCTACTGGCTTTTAAATTCATTACCAAGGGGTTTAATTTCATGCATTAGCATGTTCACACTTCCTTATCAGTAGCCTAATCATTAGGCATATTTACACAATGTTTATTGCTTCTTATCCAGGTATTCCTTCAGGTCAATGACCACCTTCCATCATTTGTGCTTAAGTTACATGCAAGATAGCCAGTTAAAGCCAGAAAAATAACAAGGAATGTCCCCAATCCATTGCTTAAGCCATTTAAAAGTAGGCTGGGCAAAACATTTGACAATATGCTGAATAAAGCACTCAAGAATTTAATTTCCTGCTGTGGAAGTGTGGGAGTGATATGATGATCTAATGCACCATCTCCCTGCCCAATATCCATAATTTCATGATAACTAGCACTTTAAAAAAATCATCCCTTAAGGTAGCTGCTTCTCAGCATTGCTAGATTTTTTTCCTTATTTTTCTGTTTAACATTAAGGCTATTCGTTTCTCAGTTTGATAGCACATTTAAAAAACACTTCGATTTAACAGCAGTCTTTTCTACTGCATCTATCTTCATTAAGCTCCATTACTATCCAGTTACATGTCTCTAAAGCACACAGCTCTTCTGCAACACAGAGGGCAATTCACATCATATATCATTTCACACAGTCAGCTATGACATTGCATCTCTCAAGAAAGGAGAAAAGGGAAAAGATTCCTGCTGTGAGATTTTCCCTTTTGGCTCCTGCTGGATATACAGCCGCAACCAGCAGGCAGTAAACCTAGTATCTGGGCATCAGGCTTCTTCAGAGAGGCTGTATCCACAAAGGTAGATAATAAAATTACGGTTGAAACAAGTAATAGCATCATATGATCTTTTAAAAAGAAGCCTACTGTTAAATGGACAAGTAATTTTTTAGTTTTGAAACTTTGAAAAAGTTATCATTTTCACTTCTTTTAAAGATTCCTCTAAAATGTCTTTCAATCATCTCAACTTTCCAACCCCCAAACTCTTTTTTTCCATTAAATCTTTAATGGTAGATATCATCCATAATTTTATGTATAAGTACTACTCAGTAAGAAAAATGCAAATACTATTGATAAAGTTGTAATGAAAATGTTTTTAGACAACAGAAATTCTAATCTTTGACCATGATGTGCTTTATGTTTTCTGAAAAAGCCTAATGATTACCATCTACAATAGATGTAGATGATAATCAAGAGGTGTCATTACTGAAGAAGTGATGTATCTGAACTGATAAATATTGCGCTGTTCACTCTCTTCTTTATAAAATCACCTGACAGATTATTGTAATAAATACAGTAAACAGCCTGAACTAGGCTGCTTTTATTGCATTGTTTATCCCAAAGACGGCAAATGGGGAAAACCAAGCATAGTTACTCAGAATTGGATCAGTAAAATCTTGTATTTGCGATATGACTTTAGAAGTTTGAATATTTCCCTTTAATCTTTTCCTGCTTTCTGTCTCCTGTCGCTTCTGCTAAGCCAAGCATTTCCAGCATTGAGATAGAATCTGTGTGTTGGTCTGATATATAATGTTCACGCTATTTTAGTCCTCATCACAAGGCAAATCAGGTGACAGCTCTAAGGAAAAGGGCTATAAGGATGTGGAATATTTGACCCACATGTCTCTCAGCTGGCTGCAGTACAGAGGAGGATGAAGGAAATAGGAAAGTGACAATGTAACAATGGGGAAAAAAGTCCATAAAACAAGAATAACAAGGCATAAAAGTATACTGCTAGAGTTGGGAGCGGGAGTCACAGAATCGGATGAGACTGTAGCCTGGATGTGTAAGCAGGAAACAACAGAAACATGCACTTGTGCAAGCAGCACAATAGAGGGGATAGAATTTATGATGTGCAAGAAAAACAGACATTGTAGGGGTGCAGGGAAGACACCCAGGGAAACTGCAATCATGACTGGAACAGAGCTGCTGAAACGTATTCACCATGCAGCAAAGAGAAGAACAAATGCAAAGATGTAGAATAACGCTGTATAGCAATGATATCTGATCTTCTTCTCCCAACATCAGGTCACTATCATCAACAAATCCTATCCTGGACTACTTCTTTCTGTTCAAATCTGTTCAAACTGGTTAAAATTATTCATTTGTAAAGTCACTTGGACATGATAGCCCATAAAAGAATAAGAAGGGACACAACAGGTTAAAAAAAGACTCGCTCAGGTCAAAATGCTCTCACATAGGGATAGCAAGAGGTTTTCCTGGAGAATACTACAGCTACAGTGTTTGGTTTTGCATATGGAGTTCTGTAAGCTTACTGGAGGGACTAATATTAATAGGAATTGTGTCACTATGGGAGACTACCTTTCCAGATATGGATAGTGACTAAGGATATGAAGACTTCTGGATGCAGCAGTTCAGAGAGTTCTTCACCAATGAGTCACTAAACCTGTAAGAGGAAGTGCTATTTTAAACCTGGCAATTTAGAACAGAAATTATAGAACTTGTAATGCAAAATAGCCTTGTGAAGAAATAGCCTATTGTGCCCTTCCCATTAGACTTTGCAAAGGAAATTTAAAGAGGTTCTTCAGCCTATAACAAGTAAATATAGCAGTGTAAATAAATACAGTAAAATAGACAAGGCAAGAAAAAATAGGACAGTTTTGCAGTGAAGACAAGCTTCAGGAGAAATAATATTTATATACAGCCAAGAAATTAAATAAAGATTTTTCTGTCATAAAGAAAGGTGATATTGAACATGAAGACAAAGGAAGAACAGCAAACAGGAATGATCACATGGAAATAAGAGCAACCATGAAAGGAAGAAGTCAGCAGTTTAAGGCACTTGAGTAACGAGGCAGAAACCCCCCTCCACCCCAGAACATCAAGTACTTTAAAAAAGTGTATTTCAAAATGGAGGATATCATCATGTCTGAAATACTACAAATTAGTTACTCTTACTTAAGCAAGTGGTGGGAAGAAGGAAGAGGGTAATCTAAACAAGGATGAAGCTGCTCAATCAAAATGATAATATATTGAGACTTCAGAAGAAGCATTAAAGTCACTAAAAACAGGCAGGTAAACATAAAATGGGATAAAAGCAATATGTGCCAAAAGAAGTTGATATGGTGTCATACTGAAAAGTATTAAAATGGAGAAGGTAAAGATTTGTACAAGAATTCAATCAACTAAAGGATGTCAGAAATGCTTTATGACAAAAGAGGGGTTCTCAAATAAGGGGAGGATCTCTGGTGGGGTTTATCAACCTAATTCAGTGTTCCTACTAATCATCTTGTTATGAAGGAGTGTTTTAATTAAGTCTGCTGACAGCACAATGCTGAAAATCAAAGTGATCTTAAGAACCAGGGAAACAGAGGCAGGGTGAAATGAAGTAGTATGCGGTCATTATATTGAGAAGCATTATTTTTTGCTGGGAACTGACAGTCAGTGAGTTTGCTGTGACTGAAGAGGGGAAAACTGGGATTACATGCATCAATTAGAAGATAACTGTTAGATATTGCAAATGGTATCAGTATAGATGGTATCATTTCCAACAATTCCATAAAGAAATACTAAAGATATTTTATTTGGAAATACTGATATAGAGCTCCAGTCACTCAGAAACAGGATTAAGTCAAACTGAAACTGATGCAGAAAAGGGCTACTAGATTGTGGAGGGAAGCTAAAAAACTGCCTTACAAAATGAAATTAAGATTTTGGCTCCATACAGTAAAAAAAAATGGATGATGAAAGACAAAGTTTTGGTCCAACAATGGTTATACAAGATTGAGACGGGCTTATCACAAAGCGCAATGCTGACATGAAAACAAACTCGTATAAAGTCATGGAGATAAGTTTAGCTGAAAGCAATATTTCTAACCATCAAAGCAATGAGGCTTTGGAATAACCTTCCACTAAGAGTAGTGGGGAAAAGAACTTAAATAAAATTTGGATGAATATCAAGAGGTTTATATAAAGAATTACAGGTGGATGTTTTCTGCAACCAGGAGAGTAGGGAGGCCTGCCAGATACATACTTCCATTTGTCCTTCCTCTTTGTCCGTTATGTACTAAATTTGGAAATAGTTTGCACAACTAGAAGTGAAAATTACTTCTGGCCTGCGGAAGCTTTACAGAAGATAATACTCAAATATCTTTAATTTGACTTTGGCAGAGTTTTGAGAGATGAACTGCAGGATTGGCAGTTAGGAAATAAAATTTACACAAAAATTATTTTTAGAAATATGAAGAAACCACCAAGACTTTGTCAATTCAGACTCTATTTAAGTGCCATTTACATACCTCACAATTAGGAGATTTCTTAAGAAAGGAAAGGAAAGAAACAGCAGACTGAGTGATAGCAAGTGTAGCAATGAGGAGAAAAAACTTTGATAAAATAATTTAAGATTTTTGAGAAGAACATAAGATTTGGAGCAAAATAAGGAGAAAGAAATGATTTACAGAGAGTTAGATGATGATAAAACTCCCATTTTTCTTTAGTGTTTATTTTATTTCACTAGATTTCTTGCTAATATCATTGATATAAAAAATTCTAGAGACGATCATTCCTGTCTGTGTTTATTATACTGAAGAATTATTTTTCACATGATGAAAGATTATTTCATTTTCTCTGGTCATTCTGGGAAAGGAAGCAATAGGACATTTCATAACAAGATATTGTTTTCTACCTGCCGCTTTTCAGAATTACATGAATTTTTCAGTACAGTGATTTTTTTTCCAGCCTCTTTAGATTTGAATATTAATATAATTCTTAACCCCACCAAATTTATGCCAGTTTCTTTCATTTTTATTGAATAATTTGACTATAGCATGAAAAAAAGCAGAGCTAGTAAAAAAACACGTTCGTTAATCCACTTTTTCATAGAAAATGATTTACAAAGAGAGAACAAATAGAAACCCTGAAGTAGTCTTTGTAGTTTTCTAATAGCAATGCAATCTCAGAACTACCAGAATCACTACTTATAAAACATTTAGAGGGATGATGGAGGATAATTTTTGTTTTTGTTCTTCCTCATTCTAATGCTTACAGACTTTCCACATATCAGTGCACTTTCTCACTCCTTTGTCCCAGTACACATAGTGGACAACCCTGCAACTGACAGATTCACACAGTTGCTACTTTTATCTCTTCCACACACATGTCCTTTCCTATTAAACATATCATTTTTCTTCATTTTAGGATCTTATTCGCTTGAGATATGAAATTATATCATCTTTTTACACCTTCTTCCCAGAAGGTGAGATCAAACAGTGAACAACTGAGTGGAAGGCCTTGACTTTGGAAACTGTTTCCATTACATCTGCCACAATCATGCTGTTCATCTTCCATACCTGATTTTGATCTCCTGAAAGCACTTTGGAGGCTGAGTCACTGAAATGCAACGTAGTAATGAGATTTAGAGTCAGCTTTTTAGTTTGCTTTCATTTTGTAATCAATGCATATGCCTAAAACTACTTTTATAACCAAAAATGTAAGTGACCAAAATACACAAAGATAAGCTACAATCAGAGATGTTTTCTAGGAGAGTAATTGAAATCACGTTTAATAAACACTTCATGATTAGGAATCATATATTCATCACCATTCATTTACACAGAATTTCACAAAAGAATAGTTAAAAGTTAGAGAAAAGTTAAAATCAACAAAAATCGTATTTATATCTATGGTTATGTGCTTTTAGCTTAACTATTTAGGAAATTTTAAAAGTTACTCTGCTTTTTGTCAGTTTAGTATAACTGACATCATTAACTATATGAAGGACCATAAAATCAGGAAAAGAGCTAAGAACAGTGTAAGCATTTATTTATATTATATATCTCAAAGAAACACGCATAACTGAGGAGATGGCTAAAAATGTTCCTCTTTCAACCTCCATCTTTTTCTATTAAAAAAATAACCTGCATCTATTTAAACAAAAGGCTATTACCTCACAACTCTATAGTAGATTATCCATGCAGAACAGAGAGAGAAAGATATATACCATAACTATCACATTAAATTTAAATTTGATACTGGGAAAAGGTGCTTTAAATGTTAGCACTAGAACTTCTAGTCAAGAGCAATGGCACAGCTCCCCCAGTTGTAGGTACCCTGTTAAGGAGAAGTAGCATTTCTTATCCTTGAAGCTAAACACAATAAGGGGCTTCAGTATGTGCAGCTAATTTCTGTACATCTGGGAGCCTTTTGCAGCCCAATATGTTTTTGTATTAATTATATAAAGTAATTTATTGGAATTTAGTATGCTCTGATATATAACCTACAGATTAAATTCTTCAGTAGAAAAATTACAGTCAAAGACCTCAGAGACCTCTAAGACCTCAAGACAAAAAGTAAAAGCAGAAATTTTAGCCATATTATTCACATAAATTTTTTATGCAAATCCAAGCCAAAAAAAAAACAACAAAAACACCACTACTTAACAAAAAAAGGAAGAAAAAAGAAAGTCCAGTGTCTGATAGGGGATATATATATATATATATATATACACATATATATTTTGTCTCCAAAATTATTTCCTGCTTTTCACCATCCTCTAGTATTCTTCTGGAACTGTGAGTCTCTTGGAATTGAAAGTGCACAATGTGCTTGTATAGCACCTGATATACAAATATATCTCTTCCACTGACAAGGGATGCTCTCATTGTAGGCAATGGCTGCTTTGCACATAAAGTCAGCATTGCTCAATTTAGCCATTCCAAAATAGGTCATGGATAGTGAAAAGAATGGCTTTGATTCAATATTCCTTGAAAACACGGGTACTCTACAGCAATGAGCTATCAGTAGGAAGTACAGATGAGCTAACCTGCACCTGTGCTCTAGAGTAAATGAAGAATTCTTTTTTTTAAAAAAAAGAGTCAATAGTTTCAGAAAATCACTGTAATTAATGGTAAATACATGACTTACGTTGAAGAGCACCATTATTTGAAAAGGTGTGGGGATCAGGGGAGTTCTCCAGCAATTAGAAAAAGAAAATATCACATCCATCTTCAAAAAAAAAGGCCATAAAGATGATCCAGGGAACTACAGGCCAGTCAGTGTCACATTGGTTCCTGGGAAAATAATAGAGCCAGTCCTCTTAAAGCACATTTCCAGGCACATGAAGGAGGAGAAGGTGAGAGGAAACAGACAACATTGCTTGACCAAGGGTGAGTCATGCCTGGCCCACCTGATCGCCTTTTGTAAAGGATAAAATGACGATTTGGGACAAGAGGGGAGAGCAGTGGGTGTCATTTATGTCGACTTTAGCAAGGCTTTTGATACTGTCTCCCACAATATTCTTGTACCCAATTTAGGACAATAGAGTCTGGATGGTTCGACAACCAGATAAACAAAAAAGGCTGGATGGTCAGGGCTCAGAGGGCTGTACTCTACCTGGAGGCTGTAACAAGTGGGGTCCCGCAGGGGTCTATCCCTGGAGCCATCCTCTGACATCTGTATCAGTGGCCTGAAGGAGGGGACTGAGGGCACGCTTGTCAAGTTTGCTGGTGACACCAAACTGGGGAGGACCGTTTGATACACTGACGGGCAGGGCTGCTGCCTGCAGGGGTCTCAGCAGAGATGGGCCCACAAGAACCTTAACGAGGACAAGGGCACAGCCGTGGCCAGGCTGGGCAGTGCCGGTGCTGGTGCTGGAGCCGCAGGGTTGGGAGCAGCAGGGCGGAGCAGTGTGGGGATGGTTTGTCCCCACAGCCGAGCCTGCTGTGGGCAGGGGTTGGACCAGTGACCTCCCAAGGTCCCCACCAGCCTACCTGAGTCTGTGGTCTGTGATTCTTGTTAACTGTAAAGAGTAATTAGGCTTTTTTCATGTTGGATTATAGTGCCAGGGCTTAGCATTATAGGCTTAGCATTAGCCTTGGAGTGATCCTGTCCCTCTGTATCTTCTCCAAGGTATTCATTCACGATCCTCATGCGGCAGAATTTGCCTTGATGCTAACATCCAAACTCCTCACATGCCAGACTACATTTTCTTCTAGAACCAGACTTCTCATTCTCTTTCCATTCAATCTTTAATGCCTTTCCATTTAATTAATTCCTGCCCTGTTCATTATTTCCTGTTACAATGTAAGCTGTTCCCAACACCTTCCCCATCTCCTATCTTTTTTTATTATTTCCCTGACTACAACATTTCTTAATGTCCAGACATCACCACAGAGACTACCATAGAGAAAATGAATATTCAGAAGATGCTGCCAAAGGGATGTGAATATGAAGTCAATTGCTAATGTATCATAATTCATATCATCGTAGCAGCAAGGGAATAGAAATTGCAGCAACTATGAACCATTATAAATTTAATTTTACACTCATGAAACAGACTATAAGGATTTAATTTAATTTTTTTCTAACCACAGTGACTAGCCRTGAACTTATTTTGCTTAATTTTCCCTCTGCCATGAATTGTGCAGAGGCACTGGGGCTTGCTAAAATTATTTTTGTTCCATTCTGTATGCCAAGGCTGATACAAAGAATACAGTACAAAATAATTTTGCTAACATCATTTTGCATAGTTTCCCATGGACATTTACTTAAGCACGTGGGGATACTGAAGGAAACTAAACGGCTGAGCCATATCTGCATACAATAATAATGTGAGTTTCCAATTGTATGTTGAAATGTGCATTTGGTTATATACAAGACCAATCAAGCATATTTATCAACAAAATGAAAACAGTTTTTTGGATAAAAGAAGCAAATGCCTGCATAACATATGCCAGCAAAGACATGTTTCTATGCTGAAAATGCATAATTTTTGTTAGAGTGGCAATTTAAATTAAAATGCAGCTCTGTTTTCTGAAGTTCAAGGAAGTCTATGCTACACACCAAGCACAGCAGACTACCTGTTCAGGGACAATGGGCAGAGAGCAAATACCAGACCAATATACACTATTTGGGGGGTTATAATTTTTCTTTCTCTCTCTCTTCATTGCTCTTTTTTATTCAGTTTCAACAAAGCAAACCACTAATTCATACTGTTCGATTTTGCAACCATGACATTCAAGTGGTTTTTGAATTAATCATAATAAAATCATTCACTGTTACTGACAGTATGATTCCTCAATCCTGTTTCAGATCTCAGACTTCCACAAAATCCACCAGCTTAGATAAAGAGATAGAACAGACTGATTTCCACAGAGGTAAAGGGGAGGAAGGGGGTGAATAAAAAGCGCTTAGAGCTGCTTCTGAAATAAATGGCTCACATATTCTATTCTCTGAAGGTTAAGAACAAGAAGAGAAAAATTCATACAAGCATATTCCAAACTCTGTGGATACAGCTTCATTACACCCCAGCCATGACAGTTTCTAAACTGACAGTGAACATCTAATATTTCTTGCAGATTCTTAGGCACATTTTTAATATATTATCAAAAAAATCTATTCACTTGTTTTATGTCTTTATGAGGAAGTCAGAGTGCTTCATGAACATTAATGTAAGAAGCTGAAAAATTTTCCTACTTCTTTTATGATATTTCTGGTTTCAGTGATGGAGAACTGAAGGCAAAGAAAAGTTTATTAGTTTGATGAAGATAACACAGCTGGTCAGCAATGGATCTGGAGATACAATTCATATCATTTGAGTACTTTTCTTGCAACAGAAAATTGCACAGGAATGTTCTCCACAAGGGGAAAAATTATAAAAATTCCCATAATGTAAAAAACTGGGTCTGGAATCTTCAGTGACAAGTGAAGCAGTCAGCTTTGACTACTTAGATCACATTAAACCTGTCCTTTGCTCTATAAATTTCTAATAAAATTCTGGGTCTCAGTCTTAATGAAGAAGCTGCACTATGAGCCAGGTATATAGGATCTGAAAAATTAAATTCAGTACACAGACAGTGGTCAACAAAATTTGTTTCTCTGACTCACTATAGCATAGGAAAAACTCTCTTCTGCATTAAAAGAACTCTCTTAGCGACAGATACTATAGTGAAAAATGAATTTCCGAAGGGATTATACCCTGACCTCGCCTTCTTCTCCAAACCTCACCTATCTTTCATTCCTAAAGTAGATTTATTCCTACCTTTATCATAAATACATATCATATTAAATACATATTAAGAAAAAAGATTCTTGTTCTAGTGTTCCATACTATTCTGTCTGAGGAAGAAGAACAAATATCATTGCTGCTGAAGTTGCTCAGGTAACAATGACAAAGAGCAAAAAACTGCTTGGAATAGAAATAAGCTTCCTATTCAGATGACAATCTCTCTATAAACAACTAATACACTTTTGGGTCAGAACCACAGACATTTTAAGTATAAAAGGTTGTACAAGATGATACAAAAATTCAAATGCATTGAGGTTCAAAGCACACTCTAACAATAGTCTCTGTAGAACAGAAAAGGGATTACAGTGAATTGTCATTTCAAGGTTAGAAATTTTAAGTTCTAGATCTTGCAGCAGTATAAACCCACAGCTTAGACTCTACCAAGAATCTCACTGATTGCTTTCCCAAAAGTCTGCTGCAAATCTGGTATGATCAGACTGACAAACATCTTGTTACAAGGCATAATGGAGTACAGCCAGCATATTTGGATATGGGCCTGCCCTACTGATTTGACAGCTACAAACAAGGGAGAGAAGTTATAGAAAGCATACAGAAATAAAACTGAAGCTGACTTGAATGTAAACTTCAAATAAGGATTTCATAAGACAATTATGGAATGTTAATTAAAAAAGCCAACAAATTAAACACATTCATCATGATTTAACAATTCAGTATGTTGCAATTGATTATTGAAACCACATTGTTTATGCTTAGTGGTACTGCAGTTGAGGATGAACATTTTATTCTGATTCTGTGGTCATCCACTCATAGCTTTTCAAGTAATTACCATTCTAAGTCTAGATATTAGGAGCAGGGTAAATGCCACAAAAATGTTCTGCAGTCACTTGATTCTGATCACATATTGGCTTTAGCCAGGATTACAAGTTCCTTATTGCTTGCTTTATCTCATCATGGAAATATCAGAGTTCTGTCTACATGTATGTATGTGCAAAGTCACTTTGTAAACTTTATACCCCTGCCTAACATTACTGTGAGCTTTATGGCAACTATGAGATGAGGATCACATTACCTACCATATAAAGCAAACTATTTAAATTAACTTCTGCCCCAAGGGTCTACACTCTTAAATAAATAAATAAATAAATAAAGTAAGAAGAGACCTAGGGAAAGGAAACAGACTTCCTAGCACTAACACTGGAAATGTTAAAACCCAAGCCTTCTGATCCTCAGTGCAACATATAATTCAGTGGTTTTTTTCAGGCACCATTTGCTGATGCTGAAATTGACAGTATCCTACTTAACATAGTTCAGGAACAAGAGCTTCCGAAGTCCTTCACCAGCATCCTGGACCAGAGGCAACTCAACAAACTAGGCTAGGATACGCTGACATTTGACAGCTAGGAAATATGCAGGCTCACAGACTTACTTGTAGGTCAGAACACAAAATTTAAACTCTGAACCTGGCCAGTAAATCTTACAGTAGTATGATTTTTCCAGGAATAGCACCCTGGCATAGCTTAATGTGACCCAAAAAGGAAAAAGTTTAAACATTTCTAGCATTCTCTAATCCTTCTGATTTGCTGTCTCTCCCTTAAATAGTCAAAGCTCTACCAGATTCTCCAGCCCTCATTCTCATTACACAGGCTATACCTGTGTAAATGGGGAACTGAAATAAATATTCACTCTTTCATTTACAGTGATGTTTAGAGGCACTAGCCAGGTATAGAAGACCCTAGGCACTGTCTATACTAATTGGAATAGTCAGCTTTGATCCCAAAGTCTTTTTGTCTACCTTCAATTTATGTAAGAAAGCTCCATACCTTTGGGAGGCAAAAGAAGCATTCTGGAAAAGCCTTCAGTCCTAAGGCAACACAGGCCAAATTTCAGAAGTCTCAATATAACAGCTGGAAAAACAGAATAAACTATGACTTGTTCCTCTACTCATTTTCAGACAACTTAGTAGTGAGCATTTGCTGAAATGTCTACATTACTTCAGAGTTCTGAAATTCATGTTGTAAACTTGGCATAGATATAGCCATATATATAGATAAATAAATAAATAAATAAATAAATAAAAACAGCTATTAGCCATATATGGCATATATACATATGCATACACACATACATGAAGGAAAAAAAGATATCAGAACTTCAGCAAAACTATACACCAACCTGACACAGAAATGTGAAAGCATCAGGAATGGCAAATCTGCAAGTGGCTAAAGCAATGTAACCACATTTAATTATCAGCATGATCTCTTAGTATTTATAAAAGAAGAAAACAAAATATTTCCCCAGCAGTAAACAAAGTTTTTCTTACTCAAGGATACAAGTTCATCCCACAAAAAAGATAGCTCTCATTCAAAACATTTAGATGAAATACTCATCATCACTAACCACTAAAAGATTTTAGTTCTTTTTAACTCATGCTTTGCTTTCTCTAGAATAATTCAAGGTGAAACTCATCACCTCCGCTAGAAGAGGAAGCAGAGGAAGTTTGCAATACTTGGAGTCAGCATCCTTGCTACAGATCACTTAATATTATTCTTCAATCTGTCTGATGCTTACTCTTCACCCATTCCATCTTCATCAGTATCTTTCAAAATAAATGATTCAATAAAATTTGTCAATGATAATAAAAAAATGCACATTTTAACAGAGACATTACAAAATAGAGAGTGATGTTAAGTGTTTGCTTTGAAAACTTAGAACTGCATGTATTTTGAATGTATATTCTTATTCTTAACTAATTTTCTTCATGAACAGTTTACAATTGCAAGCTACAGTTACAAATGAACTTTATTAAAAGGTCACAGAAACAAGATTTGCACACATAAACAGCATTCGCATATTGTCTAAGCTACTCCTTATTTGCATTAACCTCTCCTAGAATGGAAATAGTGTCATAGAAAAGAGTTTCTAGTACTTCAGTGAAGCAGGCAGAAAAGCTATTTGACACATGAATCTGATGGGCACTAGGGAAATTTTCATTTGCTGGAAACAGGTATCGGGAGCAGCTGAACATGAATAAATTTAAATTCTGTTTTGGTTGACCAAATAGTATTCTGTACCATCACACAAACATGGTTTAGTTGTACTCAGAACATCAGTGTTTCAAATTTTAATTTCCCTAATGTGGACAAGACTAATAACTCTATCTTTCTAAAAACAGCCTCCTTTCCTCCTGTGTCAACTCCAGCACTAGATACAGTCATGGCACAATTTTGGCAAGCTGTGGGACCTGGATTCCAAGTGTTGGAATGTAATCTTTTTTTCTGAGCACTGGTATCTTGATTGGCTTTCTAACAGAAAAAGAAAAAATATAGCAAGAGTCATGGGTCCAAAACATTCAATGGTCATACTTCTATTTTTAAAGAAACGTAAAAATATCAGTAAGAAGCAATCAGAAAAACGGACAAGGAAGCATTAAGACCCTTTGAAATCTGAGTACTTCTAGAGGTTTAGAATTGAGTCACATGGGAAATGCTGATACTGTATCTTATTCTTGTTATTGATGATCCACAGACCTCTAAATATATTTAATACTTTCCCTTTTTAAAGCTGATAAATTTTAAGATAAAAAACACTATCAACTTAAAGCAATTTAGTCTGGAGGAAACAAGTAACATACTTTTTATAAAGTAATCATAGACTGGAAAACATTTCAAAACATTTGCAGAGGGAAATACTTTAAACTGAAAACAGTCCATTCTCTAAAGAGCATGTGAATAAGGAGCAGTCATGAATGTAGGTTTGAGCATTAGACAGCAGTTTAACATCATAACTTTTAAGGAATATTAGCATATATTAAGGAACTTCAGAATGATCAGTCACAAGAATAGGAATGTAAAAGGTTATGTTGTCCAGTATTATCAGAATACAATTTATCAGGCAGCAGCCAAGTGATTTTCTTCACTGACAGAAGAGATGAGCCAGGTCAGATGGAAGAACAGAATCCCATTATCAACAGTCAAGTTTACATTTCACTGAAAAAAATGAAAACTGAAAAAGCTGTTCTCACCTCTAGAGGTGCTAGAAGGATCTCCTACAGCAGCGTTGTTTAAACTGTGGCCTACATGCATCTTGTGGTTCTTGAGGGCCACTAATGAAACCAGTTGGTTGTGACATGAAAATGAGCTTCACAAACCATGCTTTGCCATGCCAAGCAGCTGCCCCACGTAGCCCAGAAGAAGTCTGTGCCCTAATTGTTTCCCACTACTTTCCTTACAGCCCCAGACACAGCCCTAGTCTGACTTGAGATCTCTCTGAGCATATTATTTTCTTGCTCAGAGGACTATTAAAGAATTCCTGATTTCAGAATGCAAGTAAGAGATCAGGTGGCTCTGCTTTACACTTTAAAATATTGAGGTCAATCTCATAGTTTTGGTAGGACAGACTCATGACTTTTCAATAACTGGGATTGGCAGCAGCATGCATTGGATTGTCTTAACTTGCACCAGGGAGATCTGTTCTCAACAAAGAGCAAATAGCAGGTAAGGATAGTGGGAGATGTGTCCTTCCTATCACCAAAGCATTTTTCTTTACCTCTCATGTCAGCAGTTGCATAGGGGAAGGCCCTCTAACTCCTGCAGTATGGTGAAAATTTCTGCATCTCCAGGGATTTTCAAGGTAGTTTCTGGAGCATGGTTTTATAACATTTCAGAAACACTGCATATGGTCTTGAGGTTGGAAATTCCTTGGTTAGCAGGCACATTCTGAGTGTTCCCTACCTCTACACATGAATTAATTCAGAGTACAAAAAAAAAAAAAAAAAAAGAACAATATATAACTCAAGCAAATAGCATCAATTAAATGTTTAGAGTATTTAAATACTTCAGAATTATCCCCTCCATAATCAGTGCACTGTAAATATCAGAATCAATCAGGTATTACATAAAAAAACAGAGGTTAGAAACCATCTTACATTTTGGTAACTAAATACAGAGCCTTCTTTCATTCTCACTTCATAATGGTGTAGAACAAATTCAGTCAATAAATTTTGTCTTAGAATTGGACCTCATCATAGAAGACTTTGAATTTTATCTATCTTTTTAAATCACTTCTCAGTACAGCGGTTAGATCTTGTAGGGATGCCTCATGACTCATGCAACACAAATAATATTATTACCAACATTTAGGAACATGCCACAGTGTAAGCAGGGAATATCAGAAAATTGGAGAATAATCTTTGGGAAGTTTTTTAAACTAAGAATTTCCTTAACTTGTTTTGTTTACCATTAAATATTCTAAATGTATTTAATTATTTTGCCCTAACTCTTAAATTCTTTTCAATATTTTTTCAAGAACTGCTCCCCCCCCTCCATAATTTAGGAATTAAGAATTTCATTTCTCAGTGGCTTTCTTTGAATAATTGTGTACTTTCAGTTATTGGCTTTGCACAAGATAGATAGAAAACGATAAAAATAGCAATCTTCTGGCTTCTGCTATTTCTCCCTCTGAAGTTAATGATGACAGAGCTATGCTAATAGATTGGCATTTTAGTGCTTATATTGAAATGGAAACTACAAGACCTAATGGTTACAGCATTAAGAAGCTAAAATGCATTATTGGAAGGATGGAAATATAAATGGAAAGAAAACAAAAGTATCCCTGTTAAGCATTTCAATGGTCAAGAAAAGTGAACAGACAGTATAAACAGGGCTTTCTCTATGCCATAGCCAAAAAGGAAATATCCTCTTCTGTATCCTTCAGTGGATGTTGACTATTGCAACCTAAGATATTCAGATGAATTGATTAATATTGCATGGCAGGGGTAACAGCACGTATTTACTCATTAAGCTTGTTTGCTCTACTGATTTAACCTGTTGGGATGCTCTCACCTATCCATACAAATAGTCATAGATGATCTTGTTATCAAATGCAATGATGACTGGCATATGAAGACACACTCTTCAAACAGTAATTTCTAAATTAAGGTCATCAGCCTGAATTTTCCCAGAAAATTCAGTCAAGCAACTGCTATCATCATCAGGGGAAAATATAAAGGCTAAAGATTTTCATAGCTAGTCACTGAGATGCTAGTTGTACAGCTTTCACTGAGGCCTTACATGCACGCTGATTTTGCAAATTTGCAAAGAGATAAGACTACCCTGTGTTAGTCACAGGACTCCTAAAAAGAACCAACATGAGAGATTTTGAGGGGAAGTATGATAAAAGTGACCATCTTCCCTGTGTCTCATTTGTAACAAAAACATCTTTGCAGTAGATTTTCTTGCTAGATACACTGTGATCATGGTGGGAAATTTCAGGTCCCGTGAATTAAGAATGATTGGTACTGAGAATATGGCTTGTGTATTCTCTTCTGGAAAGCTACACACTGTATATCTTCCTCTGCCACGTAGTTTTCGTATCACTCCCGCCAAGCCACTGCAAGCAATTTTTCTGACATATTAGTAATCTTGTACTCTTCATTCTTGCAAAAGCCTTACCTGCTGTCTTCAGCTTGATAGACAGAGATGCTGAGCGCTCGTAATTGCACCTGAGGTCAATATTTTCCCTCTGAACTTATTGCTATATAACATGAGGCCTTCTACAGACAGCTGGAAGTAGCCTCACGATCCCAGGCCCTGGTTCTCATGGGGGACTTCAACCACCCCGATATCTGCTGGAAAGACAACACAGCTAGGCACAAACAGTCCCGGAGGTTCCTGCAAAGCATTGGTGACAACTTCTTGACACAGGTGGTGGAGGAGCCAACAAGGAGAGGTGTGCTGCTGGACCTCGTACTAACAAACAAAGAAGGACTGGTGGAAGATGTGAAGGTCGGGGGCTGCCTTGGCTGCAGTGACCATGAGATCGTGGAGTTCAGGATCCTGCGAGGAGGAGGCAGGGCACCAAGTAGGATCGCAACCCTAGACTTCAGGAGAGCAAACTTTGGCTGCTTCAGGGACCTACTTGGAGGAATCCCATGGGTTAGGACCCTAGAAGGAAGGGGTGTTCAAGAGAGCTGGTTAATATTCAAACATCACTTCCTCCAGGCTCAAGAGCGGTGCATCCCTATGAGTAGGAAGTCAAGCAAAGGAGGCAGGAGACCTGCATGGATGAGCAAGGAGCTCCTGGCAAAACTCAACTAGAAGAAGGAAGTATACAGAAAGTGGAAAGGGGGACAGGCCACTTGGGAGGAATATAGGAACGTTGTCAGAGTATGCAGGGATGCGACGAGGAAGGCTAAGGCCCGTTTGGAATTAAATCTGGCGAGAGATGTCAAGGACAGCAAGAAGGGCTTCTTCAAATACATCAGCAGCAAGAGGAAGACTAGGGAAAACGTGGGCCTGCTGGTGAATGGGGTGGGTGCCCTGGTGACGAAGGATGCAGAGAAGGCAGAGTTACTGAATGCCTTCTTTGCTTCAGTCTTTACTGTTCAGGCCAGCCCTCAGGAACCCCACACCCTGGAGGCAAGAGAGAAAGTCTGGAGAAAGGAAGACTTTCCCTTGGTGGAGGAGGAGTGGGTTAGAGGTCATTTAAGCAAACTTGACACCCACAAATACATGGGCCCTGATGGGAAGCACCCACGAGTGATGAGGGAGCTGGCGGATGTCATTGCTAAGCCACTCTCCATCATCTTTGAAAGGTCATGGAGAACAGGAGAGGTGCCTGAGGACTGGAAGAAAGCCAATGTCACCCCAGTCTTCAAAAAGGGCAAGAAGGAGCACACAGGGAACTACAGGCCAGTCAGCCTCACCTCCATCCCTGGAAAGGTGATGGAGCAGCTCATCCTGGAGGCCATCTCCAAGCACACAAAGGACAAGAAGGTGATCAGGAGTAGTCAGCATGGCTTCAGCAAGGGGAAATCATGCCTAACCAACCTGATAGCTTTCTATGACAGAATGACTGGCTGGGTAGATGAGGGGAGAGCAGTGGATGTTGTCTACCTAGACTTCAGCAAGGCTTTTGACACTGTCTCCCATAGCATCCTCATAAGCAAGCTCAGGAAGTGTGGGTTAGATGAGTGGACAGTGAGGTGGATTGAGAACTGGCTGAATGGCAGAGCTCAGAGAGTTGTGATCAGTGGCACAGAGTCTAGTTGGAGGCCTGTAGCTAGCGGTGTCCCCCAGGGTCCAATACTGGGTCCAGTACTGTTCAGCTTATTCATTACTAACCTGGATGAAGGGACAGAGCGCACCCTCAGCAAGTTTGCTGACGATACAAAACTGGGAGGAGTGGCCGATACACCAGAGGGCTGTGCTGCCATTCAGAGAGACCTGGACAGGCTGGAGAGGTGGGCGGAGAGGAACCTCATGAAGTTCAACAAAGGCAAGTGCAGGGTCCTGCACCTGGGGAGGAATAACCCCAGGCACCAGGACAGGCTGGGGGCTGACCTGCTGGAAAGCAGCTCTGTGGAGAAGGACCTGGGAGTGCTGGTGGACACCAAGTTAAGCATGAGGCAGCAATGTGCCCTTGTGGCCAAGAAGGCCAATGGTATCCTGGGGTGCATCAGGAAGAGTGTTGCCAGCAGGTCGAGGGAGGTGATTCTCCCCCTCTACTCAGCCCTGGTGAGGCCACATCTGGAGTACTGCATCCAGTTCTGGGCTCCCCAGTACAAGAGGGATGTGGCACTACTGGAGCAAGTGCAGCGGAGGGCTACTAAGATGATTAAGGGACTGGAGCATCTGTCTTATGAGGAAAGGCTGAGAGAGCTGGGCCTGTTCAGCCTGGAGAAGAGAAGGCTGAGAGGAGATGTTATCAACATGTACAAGTATCTGAAGGGAGGGTGTCAAGAGGATGGGACCAGACTCTTTTCAGTGGTGCTGAGCGACAGGACGCGAGGCAACGGGCACAAACTGAAACACAGACGCTTCCATCTGAACATGAGGTGAACTGAAAAAAATAGATCCTATGTTTCAAACTAAGCATTCAAGGTACAGAGAGGCTTTTGATGTTACTGTGTGTGAGTCTTTGACTATATATTCATAAAATAGGAACAATATCCTGTATTTGTCACTGAAATTTCTGAAAATAAATTAAATAATGTTTAAGAAACCTATATTTAGAATAAACACCACAGAAATCCTTTGTTAAAATTAATGCCAATCACTGAAATAAAGTCTACATCACATACAGTAAACAAGTCATGAGATAGATAACATGTACACTTAAAATATTTTAGGCAAAATACAGAAGAGCTGCTTTAATCTACTCTGTTTTATCTGTTCTTTATTGCATCAGTCATAGAGAAAAAACAGTATGTGCTCATGTGGTTGTAGACTGTCTCATAAAGAACTTAGGTTGGAATTAAAGTTCCCCAAGTCATACCTGACTAAAGTCTCATTTCCTATGCAATATTCTGGTTAGTGTAGCTGTGTTTTTGTATATACCTATCTGCACAGAAAGAAGACAACAAGAAAGACACAACATCCTTGTGAAATAAGAAAAAAATAGAACACTGTCTTGAAATAAAACCTCTGAATAATTTGCAGAATGCCTTTCACTTGAGTAAACAGTATCATAATACACTTATAAACAGACACAAGACCAGCACAACCCAAGAAAACAACAAAGCAAGTCACTGGTACTGACAAAACTGTAATAAAATACTGCTTGCTCCTCTGGACCACAGGGAATCAATGGTATTAATAAATAACTATTATTTCAGCCATACCTCATTAATGATGGAATGGGGAGGCGGGGGAGGAGAAGAACAGCACTATCTGTACAATAAAGTTTTATTTTCCAGGCAGTAAACCAATTGCTTGATGCCATTCTGAACTGTCCTAAAATTACCCACAGTGATAGAACAAAGTGTTGGTTTTGCCCAATCTGAAAACTCTTGTAGAGGTTGTAAAGCACCAGGGATAACTGGTCTGAGAGCAGATGGATTAGCACAAACACAGTGAATTGTTTAATGCCTTCACTCCTTTTGTTAACTAGATTCTTCAACCTGAGCAACAAGACTTATCAAAAGACATCTATCCCAACCTTCCAAAGTCCTAGCACTGCATGCTCTCACCAGCGATAACTGTCTAGTATTCACTCATGCACTAAGAAAGGTAACTACAGGCATTGTGCTCTGAGGCTATGAGAAGAAGTAAGTAAGCATGGCTGTACCGACACCTGATTACTCTAGATTCATTCTTCTTTTCTTTCCGAACCCACAGAGTCTTTATTTTGGACTTTAACATCTAAAATACATCAGCAATTCATGGAAATATCAGATGTTGATGCACCATCATTTCTGTTAAACCATAATGTGTTGGACATCATAAAATATCAGCCTTTGAAAATATTAGGCCTATAAATTTACTGCAATTTAAAGTCAGCTGTCTTGCTTCTTTTCATATTAAAGCATGATTAAGCATATAGGACTCACAACTCCTTTACTTTTACATTCTCTTCTTCAGGAAAATCAGAAAATTAGCTGCTAAACAGATGTTATAAAATTCTTCAAACTTGAAAACAAACATCTTGCCAGGCAAACACAGGAGACAGTGAAAATGTATTTCATAAAACTATTTTTTCTTTTTTTTTTCTTTTTAGTGCATTTTATCTATTAATTCTTTTCAAATCATCATTCATTTTTAAATAACTTATGAAGTTAACTTTATTAATTCAAAATTTATGAAAAAGTCTTTATATACATGGAATTTCCAATCTTTTTTAGTGTTGGTTTTCTTTAACAAATCTAAGTTTGTACCTTTTCATAAGCTGATGGAGCAGAAAGACAGACTCAATGCAAAAGTTCTCAGCAAATCTATATTACTCTAGGCATTTCTGATCAAATATTTTAAAATAATAGGAGCATCTTACCGGATCGTCTGTTTTGTGGTTATTCAGCAAATCAGATAGGAAATCATCATGAAGACTTTCTCTCCGAATCAATGTAAATTCACGTAGAAAAACTGCTCCTTGGTTTTGGTTTCCACAAACCTAGAAGGAAAACATTAGATCAGGGAAAGCACTATTTGAATTCTGTCACTGACATAATCTCCAGATAAATCAAGCTGGAAGATTAGAATGTCTGTTAATGATATTTTGCCTTAGATTACTAAACTAATTCTGACCTGTCAGCATTGCCATTAATGAAAACAAAGACATATATTTAAAGAAAGTAATAACAATTAATAAGTCTACTGTTTATCGGAGATTCAGTCTATAAACTAAGTTGCTATTTTGTTGCTCTTAACTATGGTCTATAAAGCAGCTAACTGCTAAATGGTGAAATGAATTAATATTTAGAATGTATTTTTAATTTGGGGGATAATAGGTCATATTTGTCCAGCAGATTGATTGCACTACCTTAAGAATTTAGAGTAGAGCATTTCTAGGGCCAGAAAAAATTTAGAGGTAAGCACTTTGGCTAGGAAATTTCAATATGCATATGAGTTAAAAATCACTCTTCAAGTTTAGCAAGACATATAGACTGCTTGAGACAGTGGCTATTTCTTCAATAAGTATCTAAGCAGTACCCTATGAAAATGCCCAGGATTCCAGTATGGCGTTATTATAGGTATTGATGATAATAAATCCACTTTGTCCCTCCCTTACCCCCCTCCCTTTTTTTTTTAGGTAGTCCAATCCAAAGACATCAGAATAGATTTTTTTCAGGCATAAATTAAATTTTGAGTGATGGAAAACAGTGAGATTGCAGGGTTTTTCCTTTCCCTACCAAAAGAAGATCTAGCTTTTCATTAACCCCACTATAAAGGATTCCACTACTAGGTTATTAACAAAAATAGGAACTATATTATCATCTGGAAATCTAGCAGGTTTTTCAGTTTTCAACACTTTGCAACATATTTTGAAGATGACTCAGTTTTAGAGTATAGTCTGTTTTCTCAAAACAGGATAGAACCTAAAGAAGAATATTTTATATTTTAGTACTTAGAGACTATAGTACCAGTCAGCAAAGTGTAACAATCAAATACTTAATGTATGTGAGATACTGATTTATCTTCCTGTACTGCAGTATGCCAGATACTACTTAGTAATTCTGGAGTTTCTGGATTTTTTTTTTCACCGTTTCTCCACCTGGAGGACAAAATCCTATAATCAGGAATGATAAATAGGTTATTTTCTCATGTATTTAAGATAAGCATATGACTTACAAATGGACTGTTATTACTCACAAGCACCATATTACTAAATTTATCATCTTAAGAAGAAAGTCCATGCTCTGATGCTTTTACTGTGACCATTTCTTGAATTCATAATCTGCAAAGCCAGATGCCATAGTTATCCTGGTTCTACTTATCCTAGCTAAGAATTTCAGAGAAAGAGAAGGCCTGGGAGCACTGCAAATATGATGTGTAGTGTCCAGGGGGAGGATGAAGTACAGATTTGCCACTCCCTACTACTGAGYTGGCATTGCCAATTGGGAGGAGGCAGTACTCCCTGCCAGCTGGGAGGTGAGATCAGAGCTGTTGCAAAACTAATGCAGCTATAATGGGATGACTAGAAGGAGATGAGCTAATAAAAATAAAGTGGGGGTTGGGAATATCTTAATATGAAATGCGTGAATGGGAAGCACTAGGAGTCCCTGAATTCAAATTATACTTTATGACAACTAGTATAGTAGGTTATCCCTTTGGCATAAGCCTTCTGTCAGTAGTAGTAAAATACACATTAGGTTAGCACCTAATCTTTTGGTCGTTTTGAGTTCTTCTGCTGCAAATTAAAAAAAAAAATTCTTTCTATAAAAAGAACAGAGCTTTATAAGTTCAGGGTTTTAAAATTTACACAGACTCACATCTTGTGGCTAAAGATGAGTGATACACCCACTGATATGGCTCGTAGGTTATTGAGTCATGGCAATGAATAATCCTCTAGGGGTATCAGAGGAAGAACTATGCATGTGTTCAAAAGAATAAGAAGCCCTGCCACCAAGTTTTCCATAACCAAAATTATGGACAAATGATGATTTTACAACTAAAGAATGTCCCCAAAATAGCTTATCTTTCATAAAAACATTTCATCCCAGGAGCAACAAATGGTGCTCAGCAATAAAAGTTATTTCCAGAAAGAAAAGTATGGTCTCACTTTATTTTTAAATAGCAGTCTCTGCTTGTGATTTAAGCACGTAAGATAAGCAAATAAGTAAATGTAACAGTAAAATTATGTGTAATTAAAGTTTCTTACAATGTTGTGCTTCTAATTTCAGAAATCAGAATAGAAACAGTGTAAAAAAGCCACTTCCTCACAAATGATATAGCTTGCTAGTTTGGTTATTTTGTCCCTACACAAACATACTCAGATCCCAGAAAAACTTTTTCTTCTAAAAGTAGTGAGCTTCTAGATTTTCCAGTTTCTAATTGCTTTTCAAAAAGGAACCAAACACTCTCAAGTGCTGCATTGCCTACGTAAGTTTACCGATAGTTCAAATAAAGGCTTTGTAATGAATTCACAGTATTAATAATATCAATAAAATATTGTTAACCTTTAACCCAACCTTTTTTACCATGTCAGTATTAATGCCTTCATTGCTGGTAATTACATGGGAAGGAAATGGATGCCAGAAGCGCTACACAGGAAGAACAGACAGAATAAGAGAGGCAGCAAAGACACTTGGAAACATATGATGAAGAAGGAAGAGGAGAAATAAAAACAAACAAACAAAAAAAAAACAGTAATGAAAGCATGAATTTATATTCTTCCTGAGCAAACCTGAACGTTAAAGTCTTGAACAAGGGAGAGAACTGAAAAGTGTGCAGTCATACAAAAAAAAATTTCTTCTCCTCTTAATTTATAATATATGCTCTTCTGCTTTCACCAGAAGTTCCTCCTGGACACACTGTATAACTGTAGTTTATACACTGACTAATTAAGCTTAACCTTAATAGAGTGGGGCCCTCCTTACCAAGAGCTGGACTCAAGTCTGTTTAAGAGTGTCAGTATATTGGATTAACAGGAAAAAAGACTGTTTCCTATTTTTCAAGTTTCCTTAAAGTCTTAGCTGTATATATCACAATCTCATTTTCTCAGGAAACCCATTTTCACTGTAACACAGGCACCACATCTCTTTCCCTCAGTTTATGAACAGATTAGCTCAGAAAACAGTCTCCCATATAAAGGCAATTGAACCCTTCTTAAGCATTGAGCAAACCATACACAGAAACAGTTGCCTGGCACATATCTGACCCTTGGCTGACCGAAGACAGTATTTGCAGCAAACTGTGGCTTTTCAAGAATCTGTAAACCCTGGAAATTAGGTTTCACTAATGCATACATGAAGATCAACAACATAGCACCATAGTTTCTCAGCATAAGAAAGGTATCTGGGCATTCAGATCCCAAATGACATTACATCAGAGACTTTTCTAACATTGATGGGAGATCTGCAAAAATCTAAGCAAGATATTTCTTCTCTTTTTAGCTCAATTCCTATCTCTCTTAGCTCAGGGTAAAGAATGAGTTTGTTTCATTAGATCCAGGGGTGTAAGTCTAGAGGGACTTTGTGGAGTCAAGGAAAACAAATATAGAATAAGAAAATAAAAGACGTAACACAAACCAGAAGGTGGAACAATGCATTTCAACCAACAAAGGCAAAGTTTTCTTGCACTGGAGTACTGTCCCTATGTAGAAGCAGCTTCATTAATTTTACTGTATAAAAATAAAGCTACTAATAATTCTTTGGTCAGTAAGGTGTAAATAGTGATACTCTGTTAATTTAACAGATACAAGCATAATGATACGGCCCAGGAATCTGGTACAACCAATCATGGTATCTTCAATAGCATCTTTCTCAGCACAGAGTCCAAGGGATTCCAAAGGATCCCACTCGCAACGCAAAAATATCAAATGTGACCTCTAATATTTAATATATAAGGATTTGCGTACATCCCAGAAGTAGTTTCAAAGTGATAGTTGCTCAGCCAAAACTTTTTTTGTTTTGGATATTCAAAGCCCAAATCACACAGGAAACCTGTCAACACTTGAGGCAAAAAACATACAGTGTCTTACAAAAAAATGCTTCTTCTGACAAAATTATTTAGCAAATCATGTTCTTTAAGCCCTCTGTTTTTTTCTGAGAGGCCTAGAATGCCTCAACAGTGCTAAAAAGGATTATTTTTCTTTATTAGTCGTAGTAGGTATATGAGTCTCATGGTTTTTTATAACAGAAACAAATCAAAACATGACGTACATGACAGACAATAATGCACTAAATACCAGAAAGGTAGCAATGATATTTATATTGAGGGATGAAGAATACAGGCTTCTAACTAGCCAAATGGTTGTGCAATACCCCTTTTGGTTTAAACTCTGCTCTAAATAGTACAGGAACTTGTGCATATATTTCAACACTGAATTACTCTCAGTAAAAGCTAACATTCTAGTTTAGTGCCTGCACACTTCCAAGCGAACGAGTGCCATGCTTTTTTATAGGAGTGTTGAGAGCTTTACTGCATCTCTTTACCCAGCACGACAGAATTACTTAAGAAAAAAGCTGCTAGCTGCTAAATGCACTTGATTAGTGCCACTGCTGCCTCAAGCAAATGTTTAGCAAAATCTCATAAAGAGTTCTGAAATAAGAAAATTATTATTGTTGCATTTAATTTGCCATCTTTTTGTGCTACCATTTTGATCCAAACTTTCTTTTTCCTTATTCTCTAAAATGGAATTAGAATGGGTAGGGAAGGGTACAAGCCCAAACCCAGGACCCAGCTCTGGAAGTGATTAAGGTCTGTTTCTCAAACTGAATTTGAAAGTTGTTTTATCTTTACCAAGGTCCCTGCAAAAACTGAAAACATGCAATTATTTTACAGCCTGATTCTGCAGCTGTTAATCATTCTTAACACTTTTCATTCCTGCATGGAAAGCCAGAAAGCTACATAGTTTTAAAATCTATCCTTTATGTTTTCTTCTGGGAATTTCTTGGGCCTGAGCAACCTATTTTTCTCAGAGGAATATACGCTAAAGGAGGTACTACCCTATTTAACTAAGGACATCGGTCTCCAAATGCTGTTTCTATATTACACATCACATATTATTACACTGCTCATTTAGAAATGCTCAGAATTTTCCAAACTGATTTTCTAAGTCCCCACAGGTAAAAATGCAAGCCCAGGCAACCAGAGAGGCTTTGTCAATGCATTTGTAATAGGTTTGATAATTTGAAGTCTTTACTGTCATTCAGTCAGCTTTTGCTTTAAGCCAGACAAAGACTAGAAGTATCCACATTTATTTTGAATTGAGAGACGAGTTCGAACCCAAAACATAAAATCTGATTTTTAGGCAGAGGTAAAAGCACTCATCCAAGGCTAATAACATCTCCAGCATAGGCTTTCCTTTCTTTTTTAACATTGAGATCTTAAAGACTGAACTGAGGCTATGAAAACAACCATTCCTCCCATGTCTCCATGTGAGCTTGTTCCTCCTACAGCCAAAATTTGATTCTGTTTGGATTAGGTCAGGATGAACATTTTTCTTCCCAAAACAACACAACCCAAAACTCGTGCGTGTGTGTGTGCGTGTGCGCGTGTGTGTGTGTGCACGCGCATTTGTTATCAAACAAAATGTTCTGTTTCATTTCTGGGCCATTGTAACAAAACTAAAGGAAACTCAGGGCTATTGTCATAAATATGGCACAAGTGATGAAGACTACGGTTAAGCACCGTATGACTCGATGAAAAATATGCTTATGTGGGAGTAGATAGCTTTCAGGTGAGTGTCTTCATCACTGCTGTACTGGGCAGTCTCCTGCTGGAGTGGTGCCACTGTATAGAAAATATTTAACACCACAGAAGACAGGAGAAAATGTAGCTGATGGTACATGTGACCCTCATGCAGTCACAGCAAGTAGCAAGATTAAGAGAAAGGAATCTGATTCTCAAGAAGCTCTCTGTGCTTTCCTCTCACTTTCATTCAATACATTCCTAACCTCAGAAGTTCAGCATCTCTACAGGCAGAAGATACTTTTCCACTACCAGCTGACAGCAGATCGTTCCGACCTTTTCTGTTAGTCTGGTTTTGAAGGGGAGTTCTCTTTCTTCATATAGAAATTTTTTAAGAATCACCTTTAGAAGTTAGATTCCCAGCTTTCCTTGGCTTGGGTACTTAATTGACACTTCTTGCCCTACAGATCTTACATTTTATTGCTTTGATTCTCTGCTTGCTAAGTTTCTTATAAATGGAAGAAAGGGTTGTTTTACTTTAAAAATTAAGTCAAACCTAAACTGGCACGTCTCAGTATTGCAATTTCTTCTTCTGACATTTGAAAATAAGAGCACATACCCTGAGAAACATAAATTATAATCTCCACCCACCCACCCATAGCAAAGAAAATACCACTGTGGAAAACAGAATTTCTCTTGAGTCCAGAGTATCAACAATATTGTTTTCTGATTCTGGTCTTTCTAACCTATGATGATATTATTGTCTCTAAACTAACAGTCGGTCTCTCAGGAAACTAGCTACTGTTTGTAGTGGTTTTGTAGGTTTAAAGAGAAAAGGAGGTTCTGTTTGGCTTCTCTGAAGATACTCACAAAGTGCCTCAAAATACAAACCCAAATAGCAAGTTATTTCCCAAGGGAATGTTTTATTCAACAGTGAAATGTTCCCACCAGAAATCTTTTCGCTGGTCTTGAAATATATTTAATCTTTTTTCTTTATTCACCTTCTTTCCACAGAGACTGAATTCATGATTCTCTTAATGGTAATGCCCTGACTTCTTTTTAAAGTTCTGTGAAGGAAATGTGGCTTTGTGCTAATTATTTTCAGTTCTTAAACAGCCACAATAGAGGAGTCTGGTTAATGTATTCATTGAAGGAATTATTTAAGCTCCATTTCAGTCTCTTATTATAAATGAACAAAAGAAACAAAAAGTGATTTGCACTCAAGAATTACAGCATGAAGTGTCTCTCAAACAAAACCACCAGCTACTAACATCTTGGGCAGACATTAGCAATGATGGGGATAAATTTGTAAAGCATGCACACGCCTACACTTGACCCGCTATGTACCAACAAGAGAGAAAGCCAATATGGCCCCATTAAATGGAGTGGCAAAAATGCAGAATGTACAAAAACACACTAGGTCTCCTGCTGCCAAGCAACCCTGGCCAAAAAAAAAAGAAAGAAAAGAAAAAAGTAAAAAACAGAAGAGCAGACTGTGGGAAAAAAAAGGATGAAGTCACAAATCCTCTTGATTAGAACCTTCTTGCTAGCAGTATTCATCACAAAATGCACAGATGCAAGGAAGCTTCATAAGCAAGAGCCGGGATTTTGTATGAGAACATTACCTAGTTTATCATTTACTGATTCTCAGGTTAGAACGTTTGAATTAGTATGGCTGTGGTCCTCCAGTTACTAAAAGAAACACAAACAAAAAACTACTGTGGTTTGAGGATATTGTGTCTGTATTCAAGTCAGATTTCCTTTTCAAAACATGCCAAACAAACACTGTTGTTCAAAACATGTGAAAGAAGACACATGGGTTGCTATATGACACACAATTAAAAGAAACCAAAACATGCAATCTGGAGAATTCACTTTCTACCACTTGTTTCGCTGGAATAAGGAATATTTTAATGTAGCTAGACTGTTATTTTTCAGAGATGAAACAAAGCTTTCGAATGTGCAAAATCAGTAGGTGTCATGTGAGAAACTGGAGCAAGTAACAGCTTCAGAAATCACTCTGCAAGCTTCTGTATGTACGTTTATCAATGCACCTCACCAATGACCTGCTCTTACAGGCCAGAATAGACAACAAACTCTGCCAAAGAGCAGGAAAAAATAATCATCTGGTATTTGCAAGATCAGTCATTTTCAGATGTTATCTAATCAGGAGCAGCTGATTTCCTTCTAGCATAAATGAAAGCAGAAAACAAGATTTACTATTACATTGCATCATACATTATAATTAGCTGTGTCACATTTTATTCCACTTTGTATTTTGTGCATGCTAGAAAAAGCACTACTAATACAACTTCCCAGTAGTAAAGAAATAACAAAACAAAGATGCACACATATGAAGTAATTAAATTAAGTAACCTAATCTAGAGACCACAGCATTTACAGCAAATAGTTTTTCCTTCTTCTTCTCTGAATTCCATTATTCAGAGGGCTTTTATTTCAGCTGAGCTACACAATCCTCTGGGCTTCTCTTAGATTCTGTTCAAGTTTTTGGAAGGTGAAATAGTGGCAACTTCTCCAGAACAGGTTATCAATTCTCCTAGAGGCTAACGTCTTTGTGACGCTGGACAAATAAACACCATTCTAACCAAAGGAATCAAAATATTCATTTTGTTTCCTATTTCTGTTAACCTTTATTATGATACAGCATAATTAGGCTCCCAATGGTCCCTGTTTTGTCCAGAACTACTTTTTGCAGAAAGACTAAACTAGACTACTTTCTGCAGAAATAGTTTGTGAACCATCTTTTCCTCTCAAAAATAATTGAAATTTCCTTCTACCTCAAATTTGATTCCTCTTTTGTTCCTTATTCTGCCTGTGCAGTCCAGCTTCTCTTCTATGATGTAAAGGACTTCAGAGAAAAATCTATCCAGAATAATGAACTCTGTGGAAAATTCTTTTAATTGACATTATGGACTTTGGCTCATACCCTAAATACACTTTCAGAGAGTTCAGTTGCTGGCCATGGAATCTCCAGATTATTCTACAGTACTTCTATCATATTAATACAAAAAAAGGACAATATCACCACAACAGTCTCTCCAGTGTGGGGATCTTTAGGCAAATAATAGTTTGTTCTTTACAGTCTTGACATACTGTTGGGCATCCAAACACCTCACTGCTTTACTATGGATTAGAATTTCAGAAGTAGCCTAGCAGATTGCTGATGGAAATTAATTACATTTTATTATTTTCTACTTAGCAAATCACACAGTGTTTACAGCAACCTAGATACTTTGGATGGCTAATAGTGACATTAGAAAACAGTAGTAACACTATCTTTTTGACTGCAGTTCAATCAGGTATGTTTCTATTACCTCATTTATAAGTAATCAAGCATTAAAAATCTATTAAATCCAGGTGAATATGGGGTGCTTTTTTTCAATGGATAGCTAAAATGTTTATATCAATATAGTGATTAGCTTTGTATTTTGTGACAAGCTTCATAAGCTTTTGTGACAGTTTGCACCGTGCTGAAATAATTGCCAGGATTTTCCTATAGCTTTGAAATATTAAAAGATCTGATAAGAAAAGTTCTAGAATGAGTAACTTCATAGCATGAGATATTTTGTATAAATCTTCCCAGTGTGATTGTCCTTGCATTAGAAGACTTGATCTATAGACTCTGAGTAATCTTTTTCTTCACATTGGATTTTACGTTCTCTATTTTATTTTAAAGATACATTTGATGACATGTTTAATGCTTCCTGCCAACGGTAAGACTGGTTTTAATAACTGTAGAGTCCTTTGAATTCTGAGCAGTATGTGGATGTAGTGGTTGGGCTTTTTTCCCCTGTAAAAAAAAAAAGCTTTATCTTTATAGGATGGAGGTTTCCCTTTTTATCTCTCCATATTTGGTATACCAAAATTCTGTCACATATGTTATCAGTGAAGTCAGTCGGTTCAGACTCTTGCAATCAGAATTTCTAACTTCTGTTAGATCTTTATGCACTAAATAAGGAGCTGAATGGTTTCTGGAGATGATGATAGCAGGGCTGGGTATTTGACACATACTAGCAACTAACAGGCCAGATACTCAGCTGGAGTAAATTAGCACAGCTTCATTTAAGCCATTGATTTGTACCAGCTGGAGAATTATACCTGCTTTAACAAAAATACTTTTGTTTTTTAAATCACAGCAGAACTTTCTAATTATTTATTTGTCTTGCCATGTATCTTTCTGACAGCGCTATTTAGCAAGTTATTTTGTCTTTAACTCACTTTTCATATCACTTATGTCCCCACTGTCAAAATCTGGTGCACAGTGAACAGCAGTTGCCCAGTGCTCTGACCCAGTGCTTCACTCCTTTCTTATGTCCAGCCAGTGGGCACTTTCACCACACCTTTCCCAGTTCAGGATCAACCAGATTCCCTTCCAGAACACTACCAAGGTCCTGTGACCACCCATAGTACAGGCGATATCACTGCATGAGCATAGAAGTATCCCATTCACACTACTTTGAACTGCTACAGTCATCCACAAGAGAATTTCCTAGGATACCAACCGTATAGCTTTTGTGGTAGCGTTAGTAGACGCTTATTTTGTTTCCATTTAGATACACCTCCTAGTCTCACAAGATGGCGTTTCAAAGCATCTTCAGAGATGCACAGCCTATAAAGCCAGAGGACACATCTATTATCAGGCTATACAATTTCACTTAAGCCATCAATGTAGTCTGCATTACTCATCAATAAATTTTGGATGAAGTAAAATACATCTTCCAGAAAAAACATTGTCTCAAAATGCACCTCATCACTTGGTGATGAGTAAGCATGAAATAATACCCTATTCTAAAATAAGCATATTGTATGAGAGAGAGTCATTATACCTGGCTTCTCCTAAAATGCTTTTCATTCCAGTTCTTCATCTCACTGCTCAAAATGTTGTGTAGCTTAACTTAAAAATAATTGTGGTACACTTGAGTGAAAGAAATACCAACTATGGAAAATATAACATCCAGCAGCTACTCAGAACTGCCAGAAGATTCCTACTTGTATTTAAGGTTGAGACACAGATATTCAGCAGCTGAGAGAGTCTGAACGGAGGCAGACAGACCAGAGAACCAAAGAGACTCTCAGGAAGCCCAAATGCCTGCAATGCAGCTGCTCTGTAAACCTGCTCAACTTCAAGGAATTTGAAACTGACTCTTTCCTGAGACTCAGCCTGCATTTATTGGCATTGGTGTGACACCCATGTAAACCAGGAAGCTTTTCTTGCCTGTTCAAGGCTTGATTTGTATTCTGGAGTAAAATATCCTGACCTTGGATTCTAAAAGCTATTTTTTACTTTCAATTCTTTCCATTTTTCACAATACAGAGTAAAGTGCAGCACTCCTTTGCAGGCACTAAATTAAAACATAACAAAGAATGCACAGGAACTTCCATATTAAAAAAAAAAAAAAAAAAAGGCCATCCAAAATCTAGATGCAAAGATTCACACAATTGCTCCAAACCTCTTGACAGCTTTCAACAGCAGTCATCAGTACTTCACTTCTGGCTGTTTTAGAGAAAACACCTAGCTAATATGTTAATTCTGGATTTTCCACCAGCTTAATAGAATATCCCACTAGTATGCAAGTAATGGAGCATCTTGTCAGATCTAGTGTCTTATATCATCAGTACTGTGGGTTTACCCCACATGAAGAACACCTCTGCCCCATGTTCCAAGCTGCCCAGAAGCTGTACAACTCAAATAGCATGATGTTGTGATCATGCTCACCATAGGTAATTGAGCTGTGAAACTCATTGGCATAAGATGCGGTTGAAATGGCAGGATTCAAACAGACCTAGACAGGCCAATTTGCTTGACAAGCATGCAGAGTTACCACACTGAATGAAAACATATATTGGGATGTGTAGCATCTTTTATGATTCAGGGAACAAGACAATCAGTGATGCCTGTATGTTCTCTTTGCAAAAGATAGATTATTCTACATCTGCTCATTGTGTCTATTTGTTTCACTGAAATCACTAATTTATCAACCTGGATAGGTACCACAGGACCAGATGAACACCAGTTTGATTCAGGATGTCAGTTGTAGCATACTACAAAACAAGCTTTGATCATGTCTGATATTCCTGTTGCAATAAATTTTAATTGTATACTTTTCTAAATTAGGACTTAATTTCTTATTAGTCTATTGACTGGACCTTGCTTCACATAAAAGTGAGATGCTGGCTAGACAGAAACTGCTTCCTCACTCCATAGACCATCTGGTACATAGCCAAGAAGTTCTGAACTTCAAGCAAAATTTTTGTTTGTTTTTAATCTGTAAATATTATGGCTAAATTAATAAAACAAAGGAACGGAACCTACAGAACCTAGACAGAGTTTTTTTAGAAATAAATTTTTATATAGATTATCTTTTTCCTCATTCCTGCTTTAAAATGGCTTTCTTTAAGAATGCAACAAACTAGCCAAGATCATGAAGGTCTGAAAGTCCCCATCACTAACCATGAGTTTAAAAGACCATGAAGTTAAAAGATTTCACGTATGAATTCTTTATAACAGATTTGTTTCTCCTCTGAGGTTTTATTTCATGCTGTTTTTCAAGTTCCCTAAATAAACAATTTCATTATATAAATCTCAGTGTATGAATTCAACCATTACAAAGTAGGAAAATGCCTTTTTGGAAAATGCCAGCATAAATTTTATCACCATAGAGTATTCTCACAAAATTGCCTCCATGACAAAATATTTATAATCAAAGCATTGTGACTTTGACCAAAATTGGCTTCTTTGCTCTCCTTGCCTGCAATGATCTCCACTCAATGAAAAAGCAAAAGTAAAGAGAAGGAAAGGAGGAGGGAAAATTGACTGTTGCTTTCACCAACAATTTTTTTTTTTTGATACAGTAAAGGTAATGCTAATAAAATAATATTCCTAGCAAGTTAATTCTTTTCCACATTTATTCATACTCAGCTGTAGGCTGCCTTAAAATAGCTGTCACTGCTCTTAAATGTAGATACATATCAACACTCAGTGCCCATTTGTAACAGAATATCTGAAAACAAACAGTATAAACAATATGACATCGTTTCCTGTCCAGAAGCCCAGAATTAGGACATTTTAAGGAATGAAGGAAAGATCCTCTCTCTTCCAAATCTTCAACTGGGTGCATCAAGTCACAGTATATTCACAGGTAAGGTTGTAAATAAAAATTAAGTGCAGAGTTTCATAGCAGAAGAATGTGAAACAGCCATCATGATGAAAAGAGCAAAATTTTCTTAAAGTGTCACTTGTCCTAAACCATTAGATTCTGGAGAAGAGAAGACTGAGGATCTTATCAATGTGTATAAATATCTGAAGGGAGGGTGTCAAGAGGATGGGGCCAGACTCTTTTCAGTGGTGCCCAGCAACAGGACAAGAGGCAACGGGCACAAACTGAAACACAGGCAGTTCCATCTGAACATGAGGAAAAACTTCTTTATTGTGAGGGTGACTGAGCACTGAACAGGTTGCCCAGAGAGGCTGTGGAGTTTCCATCCTAGACAATACTCAACAGCCATCTGGACAGGGTCCTGCGCAACATGCTTCAGGTAACCCTGCTTGAGCAGGTGGTTGGACTAGATGATCTCCAGAGGTCCCTTCCCACCTCAACCATTCTGTGATTCTGTGAACATGGCCATGCCATCACGATCCTGGAAGACAGCAATGAGCTACAGTATCCGAGAAACAACCTAGGAATCTGGTTTTTGTTAACAATCAGTAAGACTGTTCAAAACTAAATTTAGAGTCTGTTGACAGACTGCAATATGAGTTATCATCTGCCCTGACACCTTTAGTAGCAAAGGGAATCCTCTAAGATGAGCTTATTTTTTCCTACAGGGTCTGTGATTCTTCTCACATCTCAACAATGGAAACAGGACCATGTCTACTGGCTCCCACAAGACAAAGTTTTTTACGTTCTCTTCATAACCTTCAAGTCTAGGGAAAAAACTAAAATGGTCACCCTGAATGCAGCACTCAGAAAACTGAAATGATTCCAAAAGAACTTTAGAAATTCAATCTACTGTAATGATCACATTCACAGACATATTGCAATAGAGGACTTTAAATTCTACGTAAATAATACCTGGGACAAGGAAGTTTTGTGCTACTACATCTACATTCTTGAAAAAGGGAGCTACCATTGTGAAGTCCCTCCAAAATTTCCTAAGACCTAATACCTTCCAAACCTTACAACAGAGAATTGAGGTACTAAGCAACATAGCTGCCAAAGCAGTTTGACTACTTCCTTAGCCTGACTGATGCCACTATCATCCATCTCCTTGGCACTCTGATAACCCACAGCAACAAGAAAAAGCAGGAAAAATGAACTCTCACACAGTGACAGATGGATGAGAAGACATGCCATAAGTGATTCTCACAGGTGACAAGAAACTTAGTCTTTTCCTAGTCTCAGAATCTGTAACTTTTGAAGCAGAGCAGAAGTAAAAAATTTAATATATTAAAATGAAGCTAATGTAAGTATCTAAGAAATGACCTGCTTGAGCAGGGGGGTTGGACTAGATGATCTCCAGAGGTCCCTTCCAACCTCAGCGATTCTGTGATTCTGTGATTCTGTGACCTATACACTTCTTGAATTCTTTCAAATATACGAAAGATAAATAGAATCTATGTATTCAGAAGAAGAACAGCATTTACTTTATGACAATGGTGCCATAGACACTATATAGACAGAATAAGAGAAAAGAGGGACATGAAGGCAGTAAGAAAAAGTAAACAGTTTTGTCAGACAGAGTATATTGTTATATGGACTTTATATCTGAAAAAGAAAAATGCACTGCAGCACAGCAAATTAAACATAAAAGTGGATTTCAGTGGTAAAAAACAAATAACAGGCAGTGTTCATCATAAAATTTTGTTCACTATCTTGACCCTTGAAAAAAAATCCTTTAAAAATACAGTACACCATGCTGGTTTTCCCATTTGCTTGAATAATATGCACAACACTGTTTGTTTAAAAATGTATCTTCTGCTGATTTCCCAGTTTGAAAACCTCACATGTTTAGAAATGTTTATGGTTTCTTCTTTGTCAATAAACTTACACGAAACAAAACCATCTGCCATGAGATACACATAGCTCCCTCCCACCCAAACTGCTGGTGTGCTCAACACATAAATCCTATGCTAAAAATATCTTTAACAAGGATCTGCGCAAATGCTTATCATAAAAGCTGTAGATAAAGCACACTGCAGGCAGAGAATTTACAAGAGACCACTAAATTCAGAATTGCTCCCAGTTTTTACTTGTCTGCTCATCTTATAGAAGAACCCTTTTTTTCCCCTCAATGAAATACAACCCAAAATTGCCTTTATATGAAAGTTACTGGCCAACACAAAGGGTTGATAAAACTTTCATTTTTACATTGTCTGTTCAAATGCAGTTGACTGGTAGTGATAACAGCTGAGCAAATACTGAAAATATTCTCATTAAAATAAATTTTGCTAATTTGATTTGATGATACTCAAAATCCTCTTTATTCTAACTCTACTAGAACCAGGGATTTATTGTTATTTAAAGTCTCACAAATTATTAAGAAAAGTCTTTCCCAACATTTCCAGAGGCCACATCTGAGCCTCTGATTTCTTCTTCCAGTTAAGTTCAACCTAGTTCCAATAATTTCCTTTAACTTCTAAACATAAACAGTCAATCCTTTAATTCAGTCTTGTTCTTCAATACCTTATAAATCAATAAGTCAGGAGACAAAATCACAAAGCATAAGATTCTGTGGTGACACAGGGAATTGTAGGGCAATTCAAAAACAGTATGAGGTTCATACAGGACATTCTGTGAACAGACCTGCTTATGCATAATCTGAAAACAAGAGAGCTAAATAGATTTAGTGAATTATTCACAGCACAAAAATTTGCTCAGCAATAACAGTTTCTGAAAGATGATTAACTGCCTTAGTTCAGTGCCTGAAGAACAGGGGTATAGTTCATAAAACTTAATTTCATATTTAGTTCACTGGCCAGTTAGTCTAAGGTCTGAGTGGGAACAGAGATAGAGTAGTACTTCATCACATTACCTATGTGTGACACTTCCTTGAATCACAGATGGAAGGAGGTGCTTGAATGAGCATAACAGTATTAGGCCTCCTTACTTTCCATTTTTAACTATTATCAAACAAAGCAACCTTTTTGCTTATGGTTAGAATTACAAGCAGAATTATATCTTTTCTTTTAATACTAAGATGTGTAAGATCTGGTCTATTGTTTGAGTCAAAAGTGCTTCAACTTTGCAAATTATAAGCAGCTTGAATTTGACAGTGAAACTTAATCAATAAAAACTTAAATAGAAGAGTGGTCATGAGAAGTCATTTAAAGCTTTCTGTTCAACATATGGAAATATCTGCCAATCAGAAAATCCAGACATGGTTTGGAAATCAAATTGTCCTGTAGATCTCTATTTCTCTTTTATTTCTATGTATTATTACCTCCCATCACTTCATTCCCGCATACCACATACTGGAATTTTTCTTCCTTTTCAAAGTTGTCCATAGTTTGTAAAACACAATGCGCAACTTCTTGACATATTCTTCTGCCCCATTTAGGTATATCTTGTGTTAAAGATAGAAACTAATTGTTGTATGAAAGCAGGGAATTGAAAAAATAGTCTATTTTTGACACACTGAGTTATTTTGCACACTTTCTTAATATCAGGTGTGTGTGTGGGCGGATATTCTGGTACAGTTTTGCCATAGGAGTATTGGCAACAAAAACTAAATCTTAAAAATGGAACTTAAAATCAGCTTGTAAAAAAAATGAGGCTGTGTACAATGTTGGCGGCTGCACTAAATGGTTCAGGATATCCCTCTGAGTCCTATTTTCATATGTGGAAAACTGATTCCACAGCAGGAAAAAAAAATTGTTTATTTTGTGACGCCTATTCTGGGGCTTTTTCTTCTATGGATAAATGTACCTCAGCATATATGACATATTTATTTGAAAGAAAACGGCAAAACAATCTGTTTCTTACTAGAGGCAAGGTCTTGCAAAGGCCTTGGTACAGCCCTGTTTGTTTCCTCTCAAAGGATAAGTTTTAATCACAGACACAAGAAGTCACTTCAAATTTATAGCTTATTATACATGGCTTTCTTTTTATTATTAATTTTGAAGAACAGGAAAAAATCAGAAAATCTTTTGGCAAACTTTAGAAGAGCATTATTTAAGGATAGCTGTCTAAGAAAATCTTGCTGTGCTTCAGGCATCTCATCTAGTATATGAATATTAATGGTACCTGCTTATAATCCCTAAAATGTGTTTCTCTGAAGTATCTTAATTTAAGCTATAGGAGGAATTTACAGAATATTATGAACCAGAGACATCATCACTTAACTCATCTCAGAAAATCATAAGCCCACTCTACTTTAAATACTTTCTCAGCTATTACACATTCTCAGCCATCTGTGAGTGCTCTTCCAGGATTTAGAAGAACTTAAGAGGGCTCTCTTCCTATAACTT
Organism: Apteryx rowi; assembly: GCF_003343035.1. Classification (NCBI taxonomy): domain Eukaryota; kingdom Metazoa; phylum Chordata; class Aves; order Apterygiformes; family Apterygidae; genus Apteryx; species Apteryx rowi. The sequence continues at coordinate 2,174,580 of NW_020450196.1, read as the reverse complement.
TAATTTTACAAAATAGGAAATGTGACCACTAGAGTATATTCATATCATTAAAATAATGGAAGAAACAGCTGTTTTCCAGTAAGAACTCGGTTCCCAATTGCACTGTTCCATTAAACAGATTTCCCTACTTTTCTCTTGCCTGACAGTGACCCAGTTCCAGAGTTGTTTTATTTATTCATGTGACAGCAGGAAAAGTTTTAAAGACTGCTCAACTATTTGCTCAGTGTTCTGTTCTCAAGAATATGGATCACTTAAGTTTTATTCAAATCAGTATTATCTATACGAATGTAGCGCACATATAATTTACTCTCCATTGTGTGTGGTAAGGAGAGAGTCTTTTGCTTGATTAACTTTTTAAGGGTTTGCAAATTGCTTCAGAAAAGTAAATGCATCCCTCCACCCACAAAAAGCTTCACATTTCTAAAATGCAAAAAACAAATAGTTTTGAAGTTGCTCAGATATTTGGTTTCCTGTTTTTCCAATCAGTTCCATTTCTTTGAGGAAAGAAAAGTGCTAACACTCCAGTAAGAAAGACCAACTGCTCTTACAGCCTCTCCAGATCAAGAGGAAGAAGGAAATAATAGCAGTTTCACTATAAATTTTCAAGAAATTTCCAGCTAAATTTTGCAGAATCTGGTGGTTCAGATAATACTTGGGAAAAATGTGAGAAATCTTTAAGAGACTTACTCAAAACAAATCTAGAGTCCAAATATTCCAAGACTATATACCTGTATAAACAAAGTCAGACAGGGCTCACTGAACCAGGAGAACCTTGTAGAGAATTAAGTTCTCAGATAAAATACAGATAGAGGTTACATCAGTTTTATCTTTAGTACTATCTTAGTTTTCTTTAAAAAATATGCTTATTTAATTAACTCCTGTCTAAAACTGTTTAATATCATACAGAAAACTGCTATGCATATGGCTGAACAAGTATAAACTTAGCTAATATTAACAAAAAATACTTATTTCAAGCTTTACATTTTACTTGACTTGAAAAGTATTTGAATTTCTATTAGAAAAAATCTAATATTGACTCCAGGATTTCTTTTCTCTACTTAATTTGCAAATATATTCTACAAAAATAAATAAGGAAATAAAGTAATGAAAGCAGTCACTACTGGATAAAATGTGCAAATACCCAATCTGGCAGTCATTTTCAAAAGTAAAATAGATGGACAGAATTTTGTGTGCTACACCAAGACAAAGGAATACAGAATGCTAAGTACTTGCATCAGGTTTTCATGATGTAACATAGACACAATCACCACCAGTTGTCTTTCGAATAAGAACATGTCAAATTTGGTCCCTTTCAGTATCCTTTGAATTTTCAAAGCCTCTGTTTTTTCACAAAGCTGTAAAAATCTATTTGTAGAACAGAAAATCTAAAAGTTGGATTAAAATCCTAAACGCAGTTTTGGTGAGGTAAAGATCATCCATATAAAGTAATATAAGCAAAAGGATAGACTAGTAACTAAGATCAGACTACCAATTATATGTAATTGTCCTGGCTGCCTAACAGCTATCCTGTGCCTTTCAAATCTGACAAGTGCGTTGATATTGAAAACTTTTGAAAGACCCTGCATATGATTGAAAATCTTTTACCCTGAAGAACTTCTTTACTTCTGTAATAAGAGGTGACAACTTAAGGTTAACTGTGATTTTGGAGAAATGCTACTCAAAAGTAGTTTGACTGTTCTACAGCTTTTGTATTACCATATTGAATAGTATTGTATTTGCAGAGAATTAACAAGCCATGGTGTAGGATGATTTTTGTTTGAACCCTCAAATGATTTCTAATCTGAAAGTAAAAGCACATTCTAACTGACGGTAGCCTGACATCACATTATAGGGACAGATCTGAAATCAGCAAGACAGGGAGAGAAAGCGTTTGCTCACCCCATTGCATGTCACTCCTTTTGAGAGCTGAAATATTAAACAAGGATGACAAGAAACAGAGGCATGCAGTCATCATTTAATAAGGATGTCATGCTAGGAGAATGGGATTTCATCTTCAGCACTTTCCCTCAAGCATTCTGCATGGTTATCTTTTTAGGTAATATACTAACCAAGCAGCACAGAAGAAAAAAACCCAAACAAAAAAACACTGTTGCCAAAAGGACAACACAGTTCCAAAGCAACAGTGAGACACTTGTAGTAATTCATCCTCTCTTTTCCCTGAATTTCTGCCATGGGGATCTCAAACACTGAGTATCTTAGGAGGAAGAGATGCCAATTGAGCTTCTCTTGAGCAGCCCCTAGTCATTAATTCATGAAGTGTCAATGAAAGGCCGACTGCTTGCTGCATCCCTCTGGCTGACTGGCTGCAGCAGTGGGTGGTGACTATGGGATGATGTAACCCAAAGTGGCCGTCAGCAGTAGGTCACGGTTCATCTGCTTCCACTAAGGAATTGCAGCTGTGCAATGTGCAGCCTTTACTCTGGAGAAGATTAGCCACGTGCATGAAAGCATCTTGTAGCTCTTACTTCTATCTTCCCCAAAGTAAGACACAGGAAAGGAGGAGATTACGAGGAACCATAATGGGTCACTGGTATGGCTGACATCCAGCTTCAATGAAACAAGGGCCATTAAACAAAGTAATCCCAATGTATTAAGAACTGCAGGTGAAAACTTTAGGAATATAAGTACTAAGTCAAACAAAATGTTTGAAAATTGAAAAGGCTATTCAGATTCTCCAGACTCCAACTACCAATCCATTCTGTGAGCAGTGATACAATAAATTACACCATAAAATCAAGCATAAAGGCTGCAGAAAGGGGAAACATTGGCCCTTCAGCAGGAAAGGCTGCAATTCAGAAAAATAAGAGTTCACAAATTAGTGGAAAAGATGGTGGAAAAATAAGGCTAGGAAACATGCAACAGAACACTCCTGCCTGTCTCCCCTTGTTTTGTAAGACTGTAGGATAACTCAGGCTGGCAGGGACCCCGGAGGTCTTTGGTCCTAGCCTCAGCCCAAAGCAGGGTCAGCCACGGGGTCAGACCAGGTTCTTCAGGGCTTTATCCCATCAGGGCTTGAAAATCTCCAAAGAGGAAGACAACACAACCTCACTGGCTCCAGCTCTATTGCTTGGCTATCCTCACTGAGAGACTCTTTTCTCATCTCCAGTCTGAACCTCTCATTTCAACTTATGCCTGCTGTCTGTCATCCTCCTGAGAAACATTCTAGAGAACATCAAACCAAGGATTTTTTTCAAAGAATAAAAATAATTAAAAGGAAAGTCAATGAAATTCAAAAGGAAAATAAAAACTCCTGCTTTCTTTTGCCCTAGGTCTAATCTCACATTTTCACTCCTAAACCCCTCTGAATTTAAGACTGCTCCTCTTAAACCTTTGTATCCACTCTGAAGATTAGCAGAATGATGACCCTTGATGCTATGCAACCAACTATGCCTCTTGTTTCTCTAATTCTCATCGGCCCACACTCTTCCTCTTCAATTCGAATGCTCCCCATGGCTTTTGAGGTTCATGTGAAACTGACAAAGTAAGACTTTATGGAACCCAAGGCTGCTAAAATCCTTGCCAAAGTTGGGGACTTTTTTTTTTGCCTCTTATTTGATGGTGTAGTAGCAATATGACTTCAACATACAAATAAGAACTCAGTTGTAAACTTCCATGTCCAGCAGAGTTTTACTTTCAACCACGCACAAAAGGCTGAAGTGAGTCTCCACAAGAAGTACTCAGTGGGGCTTGTGAGTAACTTCTCCAGAACTATTTAAAGGCAGAAAATACAAACACAGGAATCAGTAATAATATTTTGTGGGGACAGTCTGATTTTGCCAATGCTCAGAGAAAGTTATTGAAGTACTTTGTTTTAATTTTATCATTTCAACTTTATATGTAAAGCAAAAAGAAATAAAAATAACATTGAAAGACAAATGATTTGAACTTAATATAAAGAAGATCTGCAAAACAGTTGCATTTAGAACATTTGGATATTTAGGCAGAACTATTTTTGAGAAAAGCTGTTCAGTGTCAATGTCTTCTAATTCTGTCTCACATTGAAAAAATATTTTAAATACATCTAAAATAATTATTTTAAATACTTGCTTCCAGAAAGATAACTTTGAGTTTTACCAAGCTGCAGTTTGTACTGGCATGGTAATGTCAAAGCAACTACACTTATGAAAGAGTTCATAGCAAAGATAAGCTTCTAGACTTCTCTACAACAGAGATTGTATATGAAAAATACAACATAATTTTAAATAACTTCCTGATCACTGAAATGCAGCAACAGGAAGACTTGCGAACAAGCAGAGGAGTCTGCAAAAGAGAATACTGAGGTATTACTGTCTTTTTTTCCTTTGAACTTTGGAACTAGGAAGAGAAGACAGCTACTAGCTGTCTAGAAAAAAATGAATTAGAAAAAATGAAAAGAATTAGAAAAAAATGAATTAAATCATTGTGAAAATCAAGAACTGGTGCTCTAGACTGCCTTTAGCTGCCAGAAAGCAGACATGGAAAAAGGATTTTGAATATATGTAGTCTAAGTACATAACATACCAGCTTTCCCAGGCCTGATGGGAGGCTGAATAGTGTTTAACATTGGAAGAACACAGGTTGGTTTAATATCCACCCATAACTCTACAGCACTGTATGTAGAAAATCAAGTAAATTAAGATATAGAAATTGATTTTGAAAATCCACGGAAAAGTTAAATAACTAACTGAAAAAAGACAGAAAATAATATAAACAGGTGGTGAGCAAAAGACAACTAAGAAATACAGAGGGTGAAAAAAATGATAAGCTTGGCTTGTAAAATGAATGAAGTCAATGAGAAACAAGCAAGATTTTTGTACAGTTATGAAAGGAGGCTGGTCAACAAAATGAACAAAATAGAGTGGTGTATAAAATACAAAATGAAGTATAACGTAAAAACAAAAACTTTTCTGAATACAGGCTTTGTGGGGAAAGAATTGTTCAAGAACAGTGGAAAAAAAGCTGTTGGATAAGCATTCATGTATTTAAAAAAGATCTAGCTGAAAACCATTTTGGGAAAGAATTATTTAAAAAAAAAAAAGATTCTAATGGAATTGTAGAATAAATCTGCCAATACCACTACAAGCTCATTTGGATACAGACAAAAATCTCAATATTATTACTGGAGAGGAAACTATTGGCAAGACTTGTGTCATTAGGAAAAACTAATATCCTGAACCTATATTGGAAAAGAAAATACAATGAACAATGGTAGGCCCATTTCTAGATGCAACAGCTAGGAGAACTTTTAATGAAACATTTAGTCAACTAACAGAAAAAGAAGCTATTTTAGACCTAGTTTTGGTAAGCAGGAATGAAGTCATACAGAATAAACTTGGATGAAGCAAATGTAGGTCTAGATGGAAAGATAAGATTAAGTTTGTAGCATGGCCTTTTCTTGCAAAAATGTCAGTCTGTGAAAAATTAAGGGAGCTAGTAACTGAAGTCAGCCAAACTAGAGTTCAAAGTCTCAAATGGTGCAGAAGCTTAAATTTCCCAGAGACAAAACTACCTAAAAGCCCTTCTTGGCACTCAAATCCCAAACAAGCAGGAAAAGCATCCAGACCTAATGTAATGAGTCATTGTATCTAAAGGGATATCAGCAATAATATGTGAGCCTACAAAAATGAAAAAAGACATTGAACTTCAAAGAAAGGTGGGAATTAGAAGTGTGAGGATAAAATGGGAGCCACTAAAAGTCAAATTGGGTTAAACCCTGTGGCAGAAAGTAAAAAAAAAAAAAAAAACCCTAAAAATATCCATTTAGCTCAACCACTATGATGGGAAAAATAAGAGATGCTACAGGGTGAGATAGGAATCAAGCTAAGGGATAAGGAGTTTAAGTCTAGAAAAACAAGTGAAGATTTGATCTAAATTTTAAGCAAGATTATTTGTCTTGAAGAGGTGGACAGAGGCATAGGATGACTAATATGAAGTGAGGGTGTGTAAATGCAACTGCCATAACCAATGTGGAAATACACTTCAAGAAACTTAGAGCATTCCAATTGTGGGGGAAGAGAAGAAAGAGTAAATGAGCTCCATGTGAAGATAATGAATGAACTGGTATATATCACATCACAGGTCTGGCATTCAATAATTCTACTGTCTCAAGTAATTAGCAAATGGGACAGGAATGTGGGCAGGCGGAGTTTCTAAAGGCCATACAGGCAATATTTTATGATATTTTACTCATAGTCTTGGCACAAATATCAAAAATGTGCTGATGACACATTGTCAGTACAGAGAAGAATTATATGATCTTGAGAACCAACAGAATAGAAATGGAATGACATTGGTACTGTGAAGCGAAAACCACACACAGGTATCCTACCCCACAAAATTCACACCGCAGAATCAAAATTACAAGAACTTCTGATCCCACAAAGAAACAGCAAGTACAGAACACTACACTTCAGAGAAAGTCTTCAGAAAGATAACTAAATTGGATACTTCTTTTCCTGGAAAACCCCTAAAGTCCAGGAACTTTAAATCAGACCCAAAAAGCTGATGATTGGTTTAAAAATCATGAACTACAAAAAGGCTATTAAAAGGTATCACTTTTATTTTCATTTATCTTTTCAGGTATTTTTATGTTTTTACTTTGGGGCAAGGGGTCTCTCCCTGTCCAATACACACAAGCCTAAGGACCATTTCATCAATACCTTAAAAATACACTTTACTGCAGTTTTCTCTGTACTTCGCACAACACATGATTAACCCTGAACCCAGTACAGCCAATAACACTGTACATAAAACAGCCCTGTAGAAACAAGAAAAACCCAGATCCAAGATCTTTCTTTGCTGATTTGACAGCTTATCTACACAAGATATGTAGGCACCCTAACTCTGCTCTTGCTTCTTGCTCTCCCTATGCTACTCATTTTTCTCTTCCATATCTTCTTCCACTTCCACAGTCTCCTATCACTTCATCTATTTTTGTCACTAGAAAAAGATGGGTCTCCTACTCTCCAGCAGTCTTTCCCAGTTTTCAGGCCCAAAATTTTCACACAAAAAATGGAAAGGTCCCAGCCATCAGCAGCTGAAAGCCTGTGATATATGTTGCAACAGGCTGGGGTACCCTGAGCACAGGTCCCTGGGAGACAAGTCAAATATCACCACTCAGCATGTAAAGTCACAGCATAGGGAAAATTGATGGCATCTCCTTGGTGACTGAAAAGCATGCTGACAGAAAAATATGATCACATATCACAGTCCTCTTCCAGGAATTGCTGCAGTCTCTTGTCTCTTTCTTGGCTTTTGACATGATGGCCTTTTCTTAAAGAAGTCAGATACTGATCTCTTCAGAGCTGGCAGTCAGTTGCTTTGGTAAGATAAATTGACAAGGAGGTCCATTTTTATCAGAAGCCATGCCCAGTCTTTACAGAAAATAGTAGGAGGTAGTACTCAATTCAGTTAAAGGCAACATTTCATAAAATGGAATGCAGAAACAGAAATATCTAAGAATTTTAAAGAGAGGCCAATCCCCAAAATATTGAAAGATTCACAATAAAACTGTAATTTCTGTAGCTGAGCTGCACCAAAATTTCTTTGCCAAAAAGCTCCAAATAAATTTCCTCAAAAATAGATTCCTAGCAACATCATATGTTCTTTTGTGTTAGATTGTTACAGAAGAGAGCTCATATGCTGATGCACAGAATCTAACATTTCCCTGATATGATGATAACTATTTCATTTAAGAAGCCAGAGGTTAACCGTGTAAGCAAGTAAGCATCTTTTACCCTACCAAATTTCATGTGATGTATGATGATATACTATCATTTTTAGGAGACAAAAATAGTTTAGAATACACAGAGACATTTTGTAAGTATACAAGATGAAAACAAAACAATCCATCTTCTGTAATTAATTTTTGAGCAAACTTTGTAAGATCTCTCCATCTTTTCATAAGATTGTTCTTTGGTGATATTAATAGGCTGAAATTATTAGTTCATCAGTTCCTACTGTAATACATCTTCTTTTCATGCTATGTATTTTTTCTGCAAAATCAAAGAAGGAATCACTTGTGATAATGGTCTAAATTTAACTGTTAGGTTTCAAATCAGAGTGATTATTTATGAAAAAGGAAAGGAAAAGAAAAAGGAAAAACTATTACATCTATAGATCTTTTCAACATGGAATTTGACTTTGTAGATCAAAATTTGAGCAGACTGCTTGCTATGTGTCCAGCACAGTCATTTGTGCTACCAAATTTGTTGCATGCTTCTCATTTCTGTAGGAGTATTTAATGGGGCTCCAGAAACAGCACGTTTCCTCCTGGCTGTTTCCTGCTAATAATCCGAAGTCTGCCAAAGTAACTCGAACCTCTCCCCTCTCCACACCCAATCCCTAGGTCACTAACCTTCCCAGCACTGACAGCAAGGACTGCCTGAAAAAAAATGACAAAATCTAAACCATCTTTCCAAACACAGGGAATGGCTGGCTAGAGATTTGATCTGTGGCAAGAAAACAGCCCTTCTGAGCCTACTGATATTTTTAAGAGCTTTTTGATTATGGGGTATATTGGGATTTTACACTTTGCAATAAGAAACAAAAAAGCCAACAACAAATCTCCAACTGTTTGTTCAACTTGCCCTCAAATCCCCTGTTCCTTTCTCCCCCCCACACCCACACAGGTTTTATATCTTTATTACGTCAGAGAATGCTGTCTCAGTGATGTAGTACAGTATAGTACGGTACATCTGGTGGCTTAGGTAATAAATTACAGGACTATTTTTCTAAGCTTTTAAATAAAATTGTTTTATCATTTGCTTCTTCCTACTAACAATGCCACAGATCTAAATGACCTGCTTGGCTTTGTAAGTTTTCCCACTAGTTCATCAAGCCTGGCACAGAAATTTCACAGCAGTGCCATATACTTGACAGTGTTAACAATGAGTCCCTGGTTAAGTTACGAAATTTCATTTTACACTCTTTAGAAGTCTCTGCTTCCCACATACTGCGAGGATGACGGACAGTTTGGGAGACCAGCCCTGCCCCCTTGTCTGGCAACAGAGGTATTAGCAAACAATAAAAATCAACCTTCTTGTTTGGGAACTCCCAGCATCTTTTCAAAACACAGCTGTAACAAACTCCAAAACACTGGGGACCCTTAGCATCATGTTTCCCCTTCCAATCCCACTCCTCCCCCCCTCAAGCCAGGCTCATGAATTACAAGCACAACACCCATTCATGCAGATTTAAGCACTCAGTTATTCAGATTGTACAAATAAAAGAAATGTTTATATAGACACCATTTGCTTGAAGTTTAGAGAGACTTTATCTGAATGTCTGGCCACTTCTAATAGTGGTTTGTAAAACCTTTTGTTTTTTTAATTTAAATTCAGTCAAATCTTTCTTCTTGTTCTGTCAGACTAGCATGTTTTTTGGTTACTTAAAATTCTATATATTGCAAGCCAACTGAGGGAAGCACTATACAACAACTTCAGCTGAGCCCAAGCAGTATCAGCTGACAGCTGTGTAACCAGCACATCTGCCACTGGCTATATGGATGTGCTTATACTCTAGTGCATCTTCAGGTTATCCCACAGAGGACACAACAGCCTAAATTTCACAGCAGAATCACTTTTTAAAAACATACAAAGTATTTAGTTATCATTATACCAATGCATTTTGCAAATCAAATGTCTGAATTAATGTGTTTACTAGAAAAACTGCAGCGCATTGAAGTTCCATGTTATTAGCTTGAAGTTTCAATGCACCTAACTTGACAGTCACTATAGCATTTCAAAGTATATTTTACTAGTTTCTTTGTTAAACAGTAAAAATCAGCAGCATGTTGGGTAAAAACTGTAAGAACCTCCAAATCTGGTGATTTACATGTGAGAACATAAAACCACTATATATATGTCATTAACAGAACAATTATTATTATAATTATCATTCTTTATTTCCTACAGATACATACTGTTTTTTTTCTGTAATCTATTTTTTGTAATCATCTCCTTTGTCTTCTATCTCCCATGAGGAACAGGCAGAGAGATCAAAATATCCACCCCAATGAATTGAATCACGGCTGAGAATTTCTAGTGCACTGAAGTCACGCCAGGAAGTAAAAACAGTGCAAAACAAAGCATTCCTCATTTTTAAAACTGACACATACAATGTAGAAGAGTGATAATTACAAAATATAGAATAACTGTTTATTCTAATAACATTTAATGCCAAGCACGAGAAAAAATTTCACTATCACAGTATACACAGTGTCTTCATGCAGCTCCTCAGGGATAAAGTTACTTTAAAGAATGATGATACTCTCTCAAGTATCTGAGCTTAGTAATCAGCTCAAGCCCTACGTGTTTAGTGTGCTGAAAACAACCATACAGGATGCTCCGTGTTATCCAGCAGATCACCACCCTGAGGTACCAGGGAGAGGATGATTTTTAAGTCACCAGACTAAGTTAGAGTACCTGACAGAAAGTTACTCTTTTAGGCTTCATGTAGAAGCAGGCAGTTCGTATTTTGAAGATTACCTTCAAACCAATAAGAACTGAGATTTAGAGGCACATTTTCAGACAGTGTAAAGCTCCATATTGTACCCTGATTTTCAGTTTTTGTACTCAGTTTTTGTGTCAGATGCATACCTTGCTGAGCAGAATGTACACCCCCTTGTGCAGAGTCTGGCAACATCTGGAGAAATTTTCACTGCTCACATGGTATTTTGTCAAACAAGCCTCTTCTCAGTTTCAAGTCAATTAAAAATACATGAACCAAAGATAAGCAAGTCAGGCTACAACTAATGTAACCTATTGCACTGGGCGTAAGCAGCAGGGCTGCAGACACAGGAGGCTGCAGGGGCGACCTGCACGAGCAAGGCCGTGAACCGCCCTGTGCCGGTCCCAGCCAGTTCCAGCCAGCTCTGCAACCGCCAGAGACACCTGGCGCTGCTGCTTGAACCTTCACGAAATGGTGGGAGCCGCTGCGAGGGGGAGGCGAAGGGGAGAGGCAGGACATGTGAGCGTTAAATGGTAACAATGATTTTTCTTGTAATAATCTTACCTTAGAATTAGGAGCCATTCATTACCAGAGAAGACACCACTAAAAAAAATAATGCTTTGAAAAAGGTCACCCTCAAGACATGGCAGCACTAGTGCTACCACAAAAATAAGAGCAGAATCAGTTCAAGATTTTAGAAGACATTTTGTTTTTGTTTTCTGAAAACAGTAGCTAAGCAGCACACAAAGTCTATTTATTCCCTCCCCCTTTGCAAGACTGTGGAACAGCTAATGCTAAACCTACGCCTTCTAATTATCACCATACAGAAGGATGCAGACTCTATTCCCAAAATACAGTAGTGCCAACTTTTGCAGCTCTCCCTATTAGCATAGCATGTTCTATAGTTAGAAGGCTGCCTGTSATAACTTGCTCTACAACTCTTTCTTTTATTTGAATAATAAATACACAGGAATGAGAGAAAGATATTTCATTATTTAGTTGAAAGTAATCCAACTTATTTGAACCTGAAATTATTACACTTTGGAATATGCTGTTTTCAGAAGTCCCATCTTATTCGTAAGTGTTGAGTGTAGCTGGATCAAATCATCATGTCCCCCTATGTGACTGAAACAGCCCTTCACCATGCCGTTTCTATGTTTGTCTCTGTTTTCGACTCCCCATGGCTCCAGAGTATCCCCCTTCACCCCCATTAAAGGCAATCACAGACTGAGAGTTGGCTTCTTTGCCTTTTTATGCATACCACTTGGATCATGAGTAATGAGGGGTATATCATTTAGGGGTGTTCCTAACAATGGCACCCTGTCCAACTGCCATGTGCTGTGTTAACTGAATGTTAAAGCAAGGTAGGTTAAAGTTAGACAAGTGTCCTTGGAAAGTTATTAGCACAAGAGACTGCTTATTACTAAAACATTCTTAAGCAAAAATAGAAATATATTTAACATTGTGTCCTAGATTTCCAACACACATCTCCAAAGAGAGTGTCTTAATCATTTTGCACTGTCTCTGTTCTCCTCAGTAATAATTTCTAGCTGGTCTGATAACCTCTCTTGTTCTTTCTTCCAGCCTCAACAAGAACATCAAATGGCAACTTTATAACACCAAGAGAAAGTTCCAAGATTTTTCAAGTTTATAAGATTTCTTAAATTACCAGAAACAAGACGTATTCAATTTGAAATCAATCAACTTAATCCAAACATGCCTAACATTAATAGTGCTTCAAAGCACTACTCTGGGGCAGGCAAGAAGGTCCCCAAGGAATGGCATGTCAACATGTCAGTGAAGCATTGACAAAATCACATCACTGCTTTAAACTGGTCTGACAAAAGGAGATAAGGAAGAAAAAAAAAACCACAAAAGTGAAATGGGACAAAACCAATAAAGAGATAGCTCTTCCCTTCCTCAATTTCCTCTTACAATGGTTATAGTTCACAAGTTCATAAACTGAGTGAATGAAGCCAAGATAAACACACTAAGCTGAATGTTACATGCTTTATAAGTCAACATACTTATTTTCGATACTTGATCCTATATGCCTAAATTAGGAGGCAGTTAAGAAAAGGATGTTATGGCATTTTGAGCTCACAAGCACTGGTATTTTCTGTTCTTCACTTACATTTCAAAAATAATCAGAAATATCCTCGGAGAGCACACACCGTCTTCTGAAGATGGAGGACTGATGGCGTCCCCACCTAGCAAACTTGACAAGCATGCCCTCTGTCCCCTCCTTCAGGCCACTGCGGAACCCCACTTGTTACAGCCTCCAGGTAGAGTACAGCCCTCTGAGCCCAAACATCCAACCAGTTTTTTTACTCATCTGGTTGTCCAACCATGCAGCCTCTGCTGTCCTAAATTGGGTACAAGAATATTGTGGGAGACAGTATCAAAAGCCTTGCTAAAGTCAACATAAATGACACCCACTGCTCTCCCCTCTTGTCCCAAATCCAGTCATTTTATCCTTTACAAAAGGCAGTCAGGTGAGTCAGGCATGACTTACCTTTGGTCAAGCAATGCTGTCTGTTCCCACTCACTATCTTCTCCTTCATGTGCCCCAAAATGTGCTTTAGGATGACTTGCTCAATGATTTTCCTAGGGACAAATGTGAGACTGACCAGCCTGTAGTTTCCCAGATCGTCCCTTTGGCCTTTTTTTTTAAGATGGTTGCAACATTTGTCTTTTCAGTCATCCAGACTCTCCTTTGATCTCCGTGACTTTTCAAAGATTATTTGAAAAGAAAATGGCCTTGTAAGGACATCAGCCAGCTCTCTCAGCACCTGTCAGGTCCCATGGATTTTATGGGTCAGGTACATGCAAGTAACCACTGACATGACTCTCCTCTTTGAACCCTATCCTTAAGCACAGAAGCCTGGGAATTCATGCTGATGAAGACTGAGTTGAAGAAGGCACTGAGTACATCAGCCTTACCTCTGTCCATAGGAAGCTTATTCTAGGCTTGTATTATTTTAAAAAGAAAAGGTAAGATAGACACTGCACAGGAAAAAGAAGGTGATTTCTCCTTCACTTGGAAGCAGCTAAGTGTGCCCAAAGGGAAGGAAGTTCAAGACACTGCAGGGTATCTCTGAGGTGACAGAAAGTAGCACTTCCCTGGGATCAGAGAGACCTGTGTAGAGTTTGCTACCACTGAGTTTGTTGGAAGCAAGTGACCACCTGTAAAGACTAAAATAGCAGGGAAGGAACTGTTTTTATTAACCTTTTCTTTATTCCTACTCTTACTACAGTCTTTCATACCAAGTTCTCTCTGAGTTTTCTCTGTTTTAAAACTTGAATTTATTGGTGTTATTCTTCCCTTGCTTTTTTTAGGTTTAAACAGCCTTTAAGAGAATTCATTACAGGAGAAAGTCTATGCACATCTACTTCAAAACTCTCGCAGACTCAGGGTCTCATTACTGCCATTTAATTGTTTCTTCATTAGTCCTTTTCTTCCTCATTTTTACTGAAGTAACTGATGCTTGTTTTTTTTATTTAATCAAGGAAAGGGGCAGGCAAAATCACCTCATGTGTTACTTTCTCTACTCTGCATTTTATATAATGAAAATTATTTTAATTTATTATCTGCCAAAGATATGCCTTAGAAAACTTTAGGTACATAGCTTTAGGACAACATAAAAGCTATATGGTCTCCTAATGCAGCTAAATTCATTTTCCATATGTAAAATGAAAATTATTTTCCAAAATAAGAAGTTATATTTTTATTTTAAAAGGCACTGTTGAGCTTGAGTTGCATTTGAGTCCTAAACTTGGATTTACTGAAAAAAAAGAGCAGGAATTATTTACTTATGCTTCATGTTTGCTTTTCTATGCACATACAAATATAATACTTTAGCAAGTTATTATAAAGAATAATTCTTCAGCTTGTTCATTTAACTGGTACAGATTTGTTGTATGTACCTATTACAGAGGAAAGAGTTAGTTTAGGCTTCATGCCAGCTTAATCCTTGGCGTTTGTTCTAAAACACCCAGCAGCATGGATTTCAATTAGTATTAGATGTAGGGATGTTGTTTCTGTAATAGACACACCTGTTTGCCTTGAAATGGATTGAACCCAACAACTTGTTTTACATATGGTACTAAATAATGAATTCATGCAATCTCATGTAGTAATAATCCCCCTCTTTCCATCACTCAATGATATGCTTAAAAAAAATGTTACTTGAAAATACTTTGGAATCAGTAAATATGAGAAAAAATAGCATGTTTTAGGTTCATTCTATATTGGTATTTCAGTGGATAGCATCTTCTTGCTTTGACTCCAAAGGACTGCCTGCAGGAAAATGTCTGGATGGTTTCCAGGACTTCAAGACTCAGCCAAGTAAGCTTTAGTATATATTTCATCACCTTGACATCAGTTTGAAATACCACTGAAATAATGCAAAAAGTGTATCGGATAAGGTCTTCAGGAATAACCAGAATTCCAGTTCAAATTAAAAAATAAAAACCCTATTTTTTTTTAAATAGAGTGAAATCTGTTCAGGAGTTTCCAACAATCCAAAATCTTTTTTTGGTTAACCATTGGATATCTTCCTTTTCATAAGAGAACTGAAATTTTAAAAATAAAACAAAGTGCCTCACATTGCTACTGATTCTATCAATACAAATTGATTTTAGAGCTTACAAGGGATCATTTCTCTTCCAAGTAATGTAAAATCTGTGGGAAGTTTTTAAGAGAAGACCAGTTTATTCAATACTCATTATCATTTCTTTTTCTTTTAAAATAGTAATTTATGTTTATACAGCATCATTCTTTCTGGAGTTCTATGAAAACTGTTAGAGATGGTTGGTTGATTTTGACCAAGAATGCTCCTTTCACCAAATAAAAAAATGTGTAGGGAAATTTCCCTCTGAGAGGTATTTGTAAAGAAATATTTTATTCATCTCAAACTTCCTTTGCAATTTGTTATTTATGTGGGGATAATATTTAGTGCCCCTAAACCATCATACCTTATGCAAACCCAAACCAAGTTGGTTCCTGTCCTAAGAAATTTACAGGTATAAGAAAGATCCAAAAAGAAAAGTTCAGATTATCACACCCTGGGAGATGAAGTTTGAATAACATACACTTTTTCATGTGAACTTACTAGAAATGGACAAAGAACTTTCATGAAATATTTCAATTTCTCCTCTGTCTGATCCTGTGTGAGCTCCATAGGAACGATGCACTGCAGCAGATTACAGGGAATATACTCCAGCAAGGGAGATGCACATTATTAGCTAAATTAAGCTGAACATTGCACTGATGGAAGATGAAATACTTCATTAAAGTAATTACAGTTTCAAAAATACTGGAATTGCTTTAACCAAACTAAAGCATATTTTCCTCTGTTTATAGAGAAGTGAACATAAGAAATATTATCATACTTAGTATAAACAATAGGAAGAATCAGACCACGGAATGGGGGGGTTAGTTGCTGCATTACAACTTTTATTTAGTATGATGCTTTGCTGTTTTGAATATCTCATAGTTTAGGTGATCACAATCTAAGAAATACAATAAATTCTTTGTACAATAAACCATCTTCACCCTTGGTTTTATGTGGCCTAAAACAATAAAGACAGACCATAAGTACCATCACTCTATAAATCATTTTGCAGAAGTTAATGTTAAAAGTTTGCAGAAGAAAGTTAAAAGACAAAGAATGATACTGAATGATCTGAAGGTGTAAGAACTTGAGTTTTCTAAAGGACAGGCAAGATGTATTTTAATGTCTCCCAGTGTCATTGCTGAGCACTGATTAGAGTTAATAATGAACACTATTTTAAAATAGTCTTATACTGGAAAATTCTGCTTTCTCAAAAGCAAAGATTTGAGAAAAGACTTATTACAAAAGAGTTCTCCAAACTGATCCAGACTGAGTAGTTCTTCAGAACAGTGCAAACAAATTTTTTCTTTGAATTTTTGCTTTTATAAAGAAAAAAGATATCAAAATGTTTCAACTTATATTCAAGTAGTTTGATAGACGTACTACTATTTTCTGTGAAAATGTGAAATGTTACCTTTTAGCATTAGTCAAGTTCTTATGAAAGAAAAGGCCATTCTTCTACCAGATCTGACTGGCTTTAATATAGATCAGATGAAGGAGTGGAGGCCAATGAGTATGTGCACATTTTCCTGCAACGTGTATTTCAGGGAAGTTTCTCCCTCAAGTACTTAGTGACAAATTAGCTCTTTTAAACTTGTGAGCTGCGATAATATCAAAATATGTTTGCAAATTTACTGAGAAAGTAAGGAGATGATTGAATAATATTTGTCAAAATATTTCCAGCCTCATCATTTGTAATTTACATTTATAACATTGACAGTATTAGATCTGGTAGTGACAGTCCCCAGATAAGCAGTTTCCTTACTTCAGTTCCCATTGCTGTTCTGTGCAACACCTTTGCCATCTATTTTTTCAGTTTTGTAGGAAAAATACCCCAGTAAGGTTAAATATTTCATAGAGAAAGATAATTATCTGTCAAACAGACCATGACAAACATCTAGTTCAGATATAGAAAAAATGCTTTAAAAGACAACAGCAGAAAAACACCATGCTCTCCTCCCATTCACCCACCAGTCTAGCACACACATGAACAATTCTCTCTTTTACCCCTTTAACATTAATATGAGGAAAGTTGAAAAGTTAGAAGTCCTCACAAGTTTTTATCATGGCTTTTCTTTTATCCTTTTTTTTTTTTTTTTTTTTGGCAACTCATACATATAGTGTGCTTCACTAGTTGAAAAAACTTATTATAACCTTTTGTTTTACAAGCCATTCTTTAGACAATTTGGGCAAATGCTAGTACCACAAAACACAACAATAAAATTTCAAGCAGTGAAGGTCCACATCTGTGTAAAGTCAATGCTCTCCATTAAATTTGACTTTATTTATTTGATAAAAAAGTTATGAGGAGGTCCACATCTTAGAAACAAATAGCCTACTCTGCTTTTTCTTTTTTGAAAAATGGAAATAATGTAAAAATGTCTGGCATTTCTTCTGTAAGCATACTACATTTACTATGTCAAATACTTTCTATTCTTTCTCTTTTGTTAAATGTAAACCATAATATTCTGCTTTTTATTTAGCAGAAATACTGCATGTAATGTGGTAAAATTAGCATTGCTAGAGCACAGCATTACATTTTCAGTTAGAAAAGTTTAATTTTGCAAATTTAAAGCTATATCAGAAAATCAAAATATGTGGAAATCCTTTAATTTCTATGCATGTGCATGCATATGTATTTTAAAACATTTAGTGTATGAAACTGTTTATTTCTTTATATCAGCTCTAATTTACAGCAGTCATGAATTATCCTAATGGCACTACCAAACTGTCATTATATTATATGAAGGGAGTATTTAGGTTTTAGCACCAGCAGTTGCCCAGTCCCATTAGACACATTTTGCAAATTCGCTGTTTGCCACCAGTATGACCCACTGTTTTGCACCAGTTCAGCAAAGTTAATTTACAAGGTGTTGTAAATTTTAAAATGTTGTCAAAACTATATTTTATTGGATCAGAATTTTATGTCTTGAATTATCATATGTAAGTCATCTGTATTTTCAAGTTTACACAATGATGTACAATTATGGATATCAGACTTCAGTGAAATACTCCCAATATAAAAAAATAATCATGGCAGTGGATAGCAATAGATTCCTAAATTTCACAGGGTAACTACTTGCATGGAATGTGTATTGTTTCTCTGAGAGTGGTACTGTTAAAGGGCTGGACTATCATTTTCACTACTATAAAGAACTATTCCTGGTGTAGTGAATGATGCATACCTTAAAAGATAAGGCCTGCATTCATGAGATGCTGAGTGACCCCAATGGTAATTAAAAATACAGAATTTGTAAGTTATTCTGCATTGCACGCAAGCATGACCCTCTAACAGCAGTCAATTTAATTGAATATTATATACATTTTTGTGCTCATTTCATGAAGAAATTTGAGAAATTATTTGCAAGATTTTAAAATCAACAGAGATAAATGGCCAATTTTTGATGCACTTAGAAGTCTGGACAATAAGCCAAAAATTGGAATTGATACACTGTGATAAGCAAATAAATGCAGGATGCAAAGGAAAAAAGGGAAGAGGGAAAGTTAAGAGATTCATTTTATTTACTGTTTTAATTGCCAATGAAAAAAGAGGTTTTCTCACTACAAGTTATTTCTTAAATGACAACCATTCTTTCTTTGCCATTTTTTGTAGTGTGTGTGGTCAGCCACAGGAGTTAGCTTGGAGTTGGATGATTTTGTCAGAACCTGCCATTCATGCAATTCGTTCTGTCTCCACAACCACTATCACCTGTAAGTACTCACTGGCTACCCTTCTCTCTTTTGCACTCTCAGAAGCACCAGAGCCAGCCTTATTGGTCAGCTTTAAAAATGGCTCAGCTGCAAAACTAATGTCAGTTATGATTCAGCCCTAATTTTGCCTGTCAACAGTCATGTTCAACATCCCAGTTATTCCAGCTTGTTGCCAAGACCATTTTGTAAATGAAATCTCTCTTTTGAAAATTACCATATGAATATGTCAACAGGTCATGAAATATTTTCATTACAAACCTTGAAGAGAAACTAAGCTCTAAAGCAACAGTTAAAAAAATGTCTGTTTCATTAGGCATGAGTGTGAAATCTTTCTGGAAAACATTTACTTTGGCAACTCCCTATTCTGTTGGTGGCCCAAAAGTATCCTGACTAGACTATCCTGGTGGGAGGCAGCACTAGCCCCAGCGAGGAAGCTGTAGCAGATGAGCTAATCATTTCAAGGATCACCCTAAAGCATGAATCTGTAGTGTACAAGTACCTAGGCAACTGCAAGGTCAGACAGAAATAGGAATTTAGATGCTACTTCAAAGTAAAAAGTTGAAAACTGTATGCATCTATTAGCATATTTATCCAAGGATCAAAAAGAGCCTTAGAAAACCCACATGAGGAATGAATTATTCTCATGCTTATAGTGGGGGATAGACGTGAGATCACATATTAGAGACAGGGTCCTTCAGCCTCATCACAACCTTTCAAAACTTCTTTTGTCATTCTAACCTTCAGTGTGGTCATTTTAATGTTCAGTTTCCTGTCCGACCTATTTGGCACCTATCTCACTAAGCCTCCTACAGTGCACAAAAATCCATGATTTTAAAGCTGAAAAGCATATTCAAGGCATAGGCCATAGTCAACTGCCTGAAGCACAAAGGTATCGTTTCCCAAATAGGAAACAGGTGGATGGGTAGACATGTGTGGGGGAAGACCACGTCCATTTTCATGGTTTTAAGGGGATAAGCCCTAATCCATGGAACAGAGGAAGAAAGGCTTTGGAAGTCCCATTAGAACCCTTGAAAGCTCTCCATGGAGAGAAAATTTTCTCTCAGTCATCAGCATCTTAACCTTTCTTAACCTCCTACACCCCAAATTTTCAGAGATTGATGCTATTGCTAGAGACATGAAGGTCTCCAGAGCCCCTGCCACACAACTCTGGAGGTCAGCATGGAGAATAGAGTGGMAAAGGGTCTGCTGGTTAAAAGATCCCTCCTGAGATTTGCAGAAGGAAAGCACCTACAGTACCTTGTTACAGTCATGGACTTCTAAGGATGACTTCAGTTCTATGACACTCAGAGGGTTTTGATCCTAAAACTAAGATTTAAGATTTGTGAATCTAATCTCCATGAATACCCTGCACAATTGTATTTGGGATAGACTTTCTTCTTAGACAGATTTATACAATAAACTCAAAAGCTGTGATTCACCCAAAGAAGAAGTCTTTAACAACAAAGCATACAGCTGACTGTCAAGATTCTTAAGTTCTGCCAGAGGTTTCCTGAGCGCTCTGTCCCCAAAAAAGAAATACTTACCTCACTTGTGAATTTCACATGTCAGTTTGATGTAAAGTATCTAGAATCTTCAGATACTCTGTGAATTGTAACAGCCTGCCAACTGTTACATGAAAAAATAACTAAAAATAATAGTGCAAAGCTTGCAATCTCACTGATTTGTGAATGTTTTTACTTATAACCCATTTTAAGTAGTTCTTTGAAAACCATCTAAGTCCAAATACTCAGACAAAAATTTAAAAACATGATTTGAGGGTTTTTTTGGTGTTTTCTGGAGTTTTGGTTTTAAGTCAAACAGATCAAATGCATGACCAAACTAAACAATCTGTCAAAGTGTGAAATACAACTCCTTCTTCTCTCTGTACCAAATCACCATACCATCAAAAGGATTAAG
Organism: Apteryx rowi; assembly: GCF_003343035.1. Taxonomy (NCBI): domain Eukaryota; kingdom Metazoa; phylum Chordata; class Aves; order Apterygiformes; family Apterygidae; genus Apteryx; species Apteryx rowi. Next base: position 2,153,887 of record NW_020450196.1, on the reverse strand, counting down.
TGGTTTTACATTATACATTGAGAAGGAAAAGATAGCTTTTCTAGTTCTTTGAGATGAATTTTGAGAGTTCCTTCAGCGCTCAAATGTGAAATTACAGAACTACTGGCCAAGGTTTGTAACCTATCATTATAAACAGCCACCATGCCAGTGGATTGGCAGGTTGCCACTGAAACTCCCATTTACAGAAACAGCTCCAGAAGAAATCCTGGGAACTACAGACCAGTAAGCCCAACTTCTTCCATCCCTAGGAAGATGGTAGTCTATCTTTAAAAAAGAAGAAAAAAAGAGGGAGAGAGAGAAAAGATCACTGAAAACACAGTTGAACACAATGTTGTTGAGAAAGTGTCCACATGGCTTCTGTAAAGGGAAGTCCCGCTTCATTAACCTGCTGGAATTGCAGAAGTGGGGCAATAATTGCGTGTATAAAATCAAGTCTGGATTTTCAAATAGCCTTTGACAAGGCTCCACATGAAAGGTTACTAAAAAAACTTGATTACTGTGGGATTGGAAGAAAGGTCCCTTCAGTAACAGGGAGCTAGTTAAATCAGAGGAAAAAAAGGGTAGTGCTTAGGTGCCACGTTCAGGATGGAAAAAGTCAAGTGCAGGGTTCCTCACAGGTTGGTGCTGGGACCAGTTTTATTCAATCTCTTCTTCAGTGATCTGGAGAGGAGAGGGAACTGTGAAACATCCAAGTTTGCAGATAATACTAAGCTCTTTTCGGTCAGTCACATGCTGCGCCCATGGCAAAGAATTATAGCTCACACACCTGGTAGGCGAGCTTCAGTGCAAGGCCATGCTGAAGAGGGGCGACTCAGAATGGACAGTTACAGCTCAGGAATGAGACCTTGTGGTCAGTGTTGGCAGGTCTCTGAAATCATCAGCTCARTGTGTGGGGGTGGCTAAAAAGCCAGGAAAACGTTGCGTCTTACTAGGAAGAGCATTGAGGACAAGAGAGAGGGCACCTTTTTGTTGTTATAACATACGTTAGTGCACTGATGTCTTGAGTGTTATAAGCAGCTCTGATCTCTGCATCTCGGGAAGAAGGTAGTGAAGTTAGTGAGCGTGAGAGAAGGGAAGCTGAAACGATGGAGGAGCTGAAGCAGCTGCCTGACAAGCAGCGATTTGAAAGGTTGGGTGGATTCCTCAGGTTGGAGAGGAGAAGGCTGAGGAGGGCTGTGTAAACTGAGGTTTATGAAATCATGTAGGCAGCAGGTAAGCTGAACGTGGGACTGTTGCTCAGTGGATCCCACAGTACAAATACTGGGGCACTTGGTGAAAGTAGGGGGAGATCAGGGTGAAACAGACAGAGCAATGCACAGCTTCATGTGGTGGGCAGTGAACTTCAAGAATTTGCTGCTGCGGCAGGCTGTGGAGGCAAACGGTATCTGTGGGTGCACAAAGATCAGATGGATTCAGGGGCAGGAAGTCTGTAAGTGGCTATGGAAAAGGAGCAAGCATCCCTGCTCCAGTCCTCTGCCGGCCTGAGCCCTCCTCTTCCAGATGCTGAAGGATTACAAGAGGAAGGGACTGCAGAAACAGTTAGGCTTGTGCACTCTCCCTGAGTGGCATCTCCTTTTGCCTCTGCCGGAGACAGAGCACTGGTGGTGGATGGACTCAGCATTGGTCTGACCCAGTCAAGCATTTATATTGTTGTATGTTTTTCCCAGCCAAGAGAAACTATAAGAAGGATATTAGGTGTATCTACTATGGCTGTGACACACTAGCTCCACAAGCATTGCACAGATTTATTACAGGACAGTACAGAGCAAGATTTAAGTATTGCAATTAAAAATGTAAGAGGATTCTCTGAGACTATTCCCTGAAAGAAAAGTCCTTTCTGAAATTTCATTTGCTATCCTAATCACATATTATTCTAATTGAAGAATGACTACTCCCCAAATCAAATATCTTATTTCTAAGCAACAATTACTCAGTTCAATTCACTTGTGTGGTAATTATGTCTCTTGAGCAATCTGGGACAATCTAAAAATCTTTGTATTAGATACAGAGATATTTACGTTCACAGTATAAGTACTTTGTTCTTAATTAATGCTTGTCATCCTACATACTAATTAGCTCTTTCATTCCACTCCAGCTTCAACTGAAGGAACTCAAAAACTGCTTGTCTGTGTTAGTGTTAGGAAGCTAAAGTATTGCCATACTCAGTTTTTGTGTTAGTAGAATTTGAACCACAAGATTAAAACTCAGTGTCTTCATACTACTTACTAGTACTTTCATTTTTGGATGCTTGAATCAGACAGGGCTGCTTTTCATGGAGGTGCATCACATCTATCCAGTATATGAGAGGGGCTGCAGATAACCTCTCAGTATCTTCCATTTTATCTATACTCAGAAAGTCTGCCCATGAAAGAGACACACACCTCACTCATATTGCACTCATACCTAAAGTACAAGGCCAACCGCAGAAATGCTGTAAGAAGTAAAACATGGCTGCATGACTTTAAAAAGAAATTTTTTTCACTAAAAGATTTAGAGTAGTCAGGGGAGGGTTTTTTTGGGGGGTGGGCTGCATGAAGTGTTCATATTAATATATAAAATCACACTCTTGCCAACACACATGAAGTCAGGTCTTCATTATTCATAACCCTCCCAGATTGATGTAATGCATGTCACAAGCATATATTTCAGAGACAGTTTTATGGATAAACCAGCAGGGCAATTGCTTGGGACTCCAGAGGCCAGAAGAAAGAGCCCCAGTAGACTAAGTTAATTAGCAGTATGGGCCATTTAATGTATGGGTGGGAGCAGGGAGGGGACCATGCTTCAGCCTGTCTGGAGCCCTGAAGTATCTAAAGCCAGTTTCAGTTCTCTCGCCCTCTTCTTCACCTATATCAGAGTAGCTGTGCTGCTGCTGTAAACAAAGAACTATCCAACATAAATTTTACAAATGCACTGCAATGGTACAGTGTAAGTCTACTGCAAATAATTAGCATTTGCTGAAAACCAAAAGGAAGGATTGCTAACACACTAATTATAGATTAGCACTCAACAGAGTGAAAACAAATAGGCAGCTAGAAGGATTTGCCAACACTAGTATCATAGATTGCGATTAACACCAGTTCCTTCTGTTTTAGCATTTTCCTTTCCTAATGAAGGCAATTTTTTAAAAATTGACTATGTAAGGGTTACGCACTATAGCTTTTACGATTTGGAAGGAGGATCCGTGTATATCAAAAATATATGTATTTGTTTTAGTAGTGAGGATTTTTTTCCTCAGTCAGAAGTAGAGCTAACTTAGTTTACTGTAAAGACTGCTGTGTGTTCTCTGGAAAGGGTTTTGAAAAGCTGAATAAATAGAAATGGATTCCAAGTCAGCCTATGCCTGAGGATTCCCATATTCTTCTGTCTTTTATCAGGATCTAAGAATTAGGTGAGAAAAGACACACTCAAACTTTTTACACTTTCCTGGTGATCCTAGTTATTACAATTGATCAGAAGTGAATGACGTTCAACATTTCACAATATAAAATACACTGTATTTTAAAGGATTTTCACCATAATCCACCTGCATATAATTTTTGTAAGACTTGTTAAATATTTAATAGGACTTTGGAGCACCATGATATATAAGGTCAGATGTAGGCTTGTTAACTGCTTCTAAAGATTGAGAATGTTTTATAAAGTGAGAGTAACAGAAGGCAGTGGACACAATGAGAAGGACTTACTTAAATATCAAATGTTTAGGCCTGACTTCACTCTCTCTAAAACACAGATACAAATGCTGAAAATGAAAATACAAACCACTCAACAACCCTGAACATCTTTCAGGGATGCTGACCCCTATCTGACTGATACTTATAACCTTGAAGTTTTGCTTGTCTTTTCAAGAACAAATTTTAAATACAAAAAATTCCCACCTTCCTAGTTCTGCACGTTAAATTTCACTGTTGTGTGTTGAACTGACTCACAGAGTACCACCAGCATGTTCAGATGATTTTCAACAGGTGTGGACAAGATGAGCCTGTCCAGTCAGTTTAATTACAGGCATATGCTTCTGTGAGCATTGCAGGGGTGTGGTTGCCCAATTAGGCATTTTGGTAAAAAATAAATAAATAAATAAATAAAACAGCTGCAAAGACTTTTTCAACCAGGTTTTTTAGATAGTTGTACAGATTAGAAATGGAATTAAATTAGGAATTAAAGTAAGGCCTAGACTGTTTTACATGCCCTATTTGCATTTCAGCCTCTGCAAATGTTATTCCTGCTGATAGGACAGATAGACATTATGATAGATATGCAGGAGAAGGAAAGTATAGTCAACATGAAAAAGTTGTGCTTTAAACCTTCACTCTAATGCTGTAGTAAAATCTTAAATAGGAATATTTTATCAAGGTCATAGGTAAAGATGTAATTCCTGAATTAAACAGGTAACATTATGGAAATTCAGTTTGCATACAGAATTTAGGATTAATAGCTCATTGGATTACCACAGAACAGAGCAAACATTAATTTGTACAAAGATGTCTATAACATCTCCAGTTCAGGCTGAAACAGGCTCCTTTGCCAGAAATTATTCAGGTGGTTATTATCCTGATGACAAAATATTGACTGATCTGTTTAAATTTCTGGCGCGCATTTTACTTCCTCAGAAGTTAAAATTAGTTTGTTTTTCCACTTGGTGTCCTTGAAACACTTGTTCAGCTGTATGGTACAGGATTTATCCTTTTGCCTGAAGACACCATACACAGGATAAATATATGCACACTGTCTTACATTTAGAAATACAATTAAAACATTTTGATGATATAATCCAAATCGCACAAGCTGTGACTCCATTTGTTGCATTAAAGTTTTGCCCTCATTTGAACTCTACTTTCATTTTGCATAAAAGTAGTATGTACAGCCAATATACCAGCATTTATGAATCAACATTCTTTTGCCAGAAGAAATAAAAATAAAAAACCTCCTTGACCACCTATGTAGTCTTAAAACCTTGTGATTCAAAATATATCAGTAAGGCTTCAATACCAGTATTAATATCCTGAAATTTCAAATAGGTCTCATTTCTTCTCCAGTAAGACATCTGAAAAATTCTCAGGCAAAGGGACTGGGGAGCTGACATTCATATTCTCCCAGCACTCAACCCACAAGAATCCATCACCAAGGGACGGAAGGAGAAACTCTTCTCTGGTTGTTCCCAATCAAGGTTTCTTAGGTGCTCAGAATGACACTTAGGCTTCATCAGAACATCCTGAGAATAGGGAATTATGACCAGCTGCTCTGTGTGTTCTCGTATTGAGCATATCTTGGAACAGGATTAAACTCGTCCTATATATTTCTGGGAATATTTATATGTAAATATTCCCAAACCATATATGTCTACTGGAAAATAGTCAATGACGAAAACAGAATCTAAAGCAGCAGGTACACACTAGGTATTTAAAGGGGAACTCCTATTTAATATTAAGTAAATGAGAAACACATAAGATGAAGAAGTAAATAGTATTTAAAATAAAGACAAGGTAAATAAACTGTGCCACATGTCTTTATCGTACTCTCTTTATGTGGAGTGATACATTTACAGTGTAATGTGATGTTCAATAACTTCTTAGATATTTATTTCCTGGAGTGAGAGCTGTGCCTTGCTGGTGAATTGCTGGACAGCTGTGATACCCCTTTTCTGTACCTGGGTCCACTAACAAACTGAAAGCTAGTTTCAGCACCTGAAAAAAGCTCGTTTTCTGGAGGTGCTAGATGCAGAACCTTCAGTAATATACACAGATTGATCAAATCTCTGTAGGAAACAGGCTACAAAAAAAGGAGAGAAAATGGACATTCCTGAAGCTGAAAGTAGCTTTCCCTTACACCAGAGAAGATTTTTAAAGCACTGCTGCTTTCTCCATGTTGTCCTTCTTTTGCCTTTATAAGCATTACCAGTCCACTGATTATCACCACATGTCAGTGCTATATGCTTCTCTTTGTGTGTTTTTGAACAGGCTGGTCTTTATAGCAGGTGTGTGCCTCTGCTCTGCTTTTTTCAACATCTTTTCCAGTGCCTCACCCAATTCATACCAAAATGGTCACTTGAGTTCATTGCCTTTAACTCTCTTTTGTTCCCACATCCTTTCACAGCACAAACTCCCATTTCCTTGTGGAGTCTTAAGGGAAAGCACATTAGCTGAATGCAGCCTATCCCTTGGATAGTAATCATCCACCTTTCCTTCCTCAGAGGAAGCTGATGTTTTCACTTCCTTTTGTGGAGGCCCACATTCACCACGACTAGCATCATTATATAACTTATTGAAAGCTTTGCATTTTCTTTTCCACCACTATTTTGGAAACTAAGATCACAGTGCAATTATAGACAATATATACTCTTCCCATCTTGTAATAAGGCTCAGTTGCTATCATTAAAACAATCATTCCTTTTCAATTTCTTAACAGTTCTCCTCCAGGATGACTATTAGCCTCATTTTGAAAGTTATTTCTTTCCAGAGTACTCCTTTCTAGCTCTTCCTGAGCCTTGTTTTCAAAGCTCCCAGAAGATGTTTTCATGGATTTCAGTATTATTCTAGGGCACTTACCAAAGAACAGAAACGCACAGTGCTAGGCACAAGGCAAAGCATACTGAAGGGATAGTCTTTGCCTTATAGAACTGACATTGCAAGCATAATAGGAAAGGAAACAGATGGTTGTGCCAAATATAATGCAACCACTAGTTCATTTACTTTTGCTGCAGCACTGATTGCATTTGATCTAAATAAGTAGGCCTTCACTCAGCATTTGAGCACAATATATATATATATTTCTGTCTAGCCATGGCTGAGCAAAAGTTAAAGATTTTTTTTTTAATTTTAAGATCTTCATTCTACAGCTCTTTCCTATATCATTTTCTTGTTAGAATTATCCATACTTAAAATTGGTGGATCACCACAGGTAGGCCACAGTGGCCAGAGAGGGTTAGCACCTTGAACAGCTCCAAGACTGTAATCAGTTCCCTTTAAAATCCGTTGGATTAGTCAATAGGTCAACTGTCAAAAGCAAATGAAAGCTTGAGCTCTGTTTGTTTGCCAGAAGGCAAACAAATGTGTTGAAAGTGGACCTGACGTAACACTTTGAAAGAGTTGTGCAACTATCAAACTTAATTGAATTTTTCTGTGCAGTTTGGGAACAATGAGAGGAGTCAGAGAAGTATCCAGCCCACTGTAACCCAGATGTTTACAGAGCATTGTTCTAATAGAATATGCTTCTAGCAAAGCATCAGGTTGTATGCTTATTCTTCAAAAGTTTCAATTTTGCCATGTCTATTAGCTTGAACTTCCACAGAGCATGCTCCAAGCTCTACCTTTTTTCCTCATGAAACATGTCTAGGAACACTTTCAAATTTAGCATTCCCTTTAAATTTCATACCAAATGCTGCACAATTAAGCATTTTTCTCAGTGAAATCTCCATCTCATCTCCACCATCTTCATCCAAGAAAAGCTCCTTATACTACTTGCAAGAAACTTTTATGTGTGTATATATATATATATATATATATATATATAAATTGGATCATTCTTAGTGCAAAAGTTACAGAGAGTTATTAATTAAGAACTAGTAGTTTTACTTATATATGACTGATGGCAAATGGGATGACACTATTGCCATGAAAGCCTGTGACTTTGCATACTTTAAAACTAGTATTTGTTGCATCAAAGCTCCAGTTGAGTCAATCCTAGACAGAAAGGTGTGCTGAGGGAGCTGGCTGATGTCATTGCAAGGCCACTCTCCATCATCTTTGAAAGGTCATGGCGATCAGGAGAAGTGCCTGAGGACTAGAAGAAAGCATATGTCACTCCAGTCTTCAGAAAGGGAAAGAAGGAGGACCCAGGGAACTACAGGCCAGTCAACCTCACCTCCATCCCTGGAAAGGTGATAGAACAGCTCATCCTGAACACCTTTTCTAAGCATGTGAAGGATAAGAGGGTGATCAGGAGCAGTCACTATGGATTTACAAAGGAGAAATCATGCTTAACCAACCTGATTGCCTTCTATGATGGAATGACTGGCTGGGTAGATGAGGGAAGAGCAGTGGATGTTGTCTACCTTGATTTCCGAAGGGCTTTTGACACTATCTCCCATAACATCCTCATAAGCAAGCTAAAGAAGTATGGGCAACATGAGCAGACAGTGAGGTGGATCAAAAATTGGCTGTATGGCAGAGCTCAGAGGGGCAACAGTGGCTCAAAGTCTCGTTGGAGACTTGTAGCTAGCGGTGTACCCCAGAGTCAGTACTGGGTCCAGTCTTGTTCAACTTCTTCATCAATGACCTGGATGAAGGGACAGAGTGCACCCTCAGCAAGTTGGCTGATGATACAAAACTGGGAGGAGTGGCTGAAATACCAGAGTGCTGTGCTGCCATTGAGAGGGACCTCAACAGGCTGGAGAAATGGGCCGACAGGAGCCTCACGAAGTTCAACAAAAGGAAGTGCAGAGTCCTGCACCTGGGGAGGAATAACCCCATGCACCAGGACAGGCTGGGGGCTGACCTGCTGGAAAGCAGGTCTGCGGAGAAGGACCTGGGAGTGCTGGTGGACAACAAGTTGGACATGGGCCAGCAGTACGCTCTTGTGGCCAAGAAAACCAAAGGTATCCTGGGTTGCATTAGGCAGAGCATTGCCAGCAGGTCGAGGGAGATGTTCCTTCCCCTCTACACAGCACTGGTGAGGCCACCTCTGGAATACTGTGTCCAATTCTGGACTCCCCAATATAAGAGAGGCATGGAGCTACTGGAGCAAGTGCAGCGGAGGGCTACTAAGATGATTAAGGGACTGGAGCATCTGTCTTATGAGGAAAGGCTGAGAGAGCTGGGCCTGTTCAGCCTGGAGAAGAGAAGGCTGAGGGAGGATCTTATCAATGCATATAAATATCTGATAGGAGGATATAAGCAGGACAGGGCCAAACACTTCTCAGTGGTGCCCAGTGATAGGATGAGAGGCAATAGGCACAAACCGAAACACAGGAAGTTTTGTCTGAATCTAAGACAAAACTTTTTTACCATGAGGGTGAATGAGCATTGGAACAGATTGCCCAGAGAGGTTGTGGAGTTGCCATCCTTGGAGACATTCAAAAGCCGTCTGGACATGGTCTTGGGCAATGTGCTTTAGGTGACCCTGCTTGAGCAGGGGGGTTGGACCGGATGATCTCCAGAGGTCCCTTCCAACCTCAGCCATACTGTGATTCTGTGAAATGCAATTCACTTTTATCTCTTTGAAAAAATGAATGCCTCAAGCCATTCTTTTGACTTTCATGGAGTTTCATAAGAGATTAATTTAGACCAATCTCTATGCAGAAAGTGGCACAGTGAGATCATGAAACTCAAATATATCACATTGTCTTCTTTTGAAAAGCAGATGGCCAATTATCAGACTCTATTTGAGGCAGTCAGTATTCTATGAAAGTCACACCTCTGCCCCAGAGTTTTTGCTTTTTAATAAATTCAGCTTATTATGCAAGTCTTCCTGGAGCTTTTTCCATCTGTTAAACAATAAACTAAAGACACATTCTGACCTCATCACTCAGGTATAGTTTAAGGAATTCCATAATTTCATTTAGGTTCATTCGTAGCCCTAATGAAAATACAATCTGACCTCTCACAAATAAATCACTGATTTATCACAATTTTAGGTGATGGCTATGTTTAATATAAATTCTTTACATTCTAATATTATAAAAAATGACAGACTTGCACTGAATGGAATTTCTCAAGACATGGAGCAGCAACCATTTTGCAATTGGAAGATCAGGGAATAATCAGCCATGAAACAAGTTTAGTTCAACATTCACCTGTGACTTGGTGCCAACGATAAAGACACAACGTGCTGTTCAAGTAATTACAGATGGCAAGTGATATCTAGGCAAATATATTATTTAAAGTGCTGGCAACTGTAACTCTCTGTCCAAGTTTTTCTTCACCTGACTGTTGATGAGCGCATAATAAATCAACAAGTTCAACTTACTAGGGTGACTACTTGTGCCTGTTAAACACAGTTGAGGTCTACAAACATAATTCATCCTTCTCCATCCTAAAAAGTATCCCAGGTTTGAAAGCAAAGTTCCCTGACTATAAAAAGAGAGTAGAATCAATAATGAATAGATTAAGGCCAGAAAGGGTCATCATCTAATCTGAGATCCTGAAAGATAGGTCATACAATGTCATTCAGCAACTATATCTACCTACTCTGGCTGAAATGTGAGCCTACCATTAAGAAAAACATTTAGTTCCCATTTTAAAAAGTTTACACCCATTACAAAATATACTGTTAAAGCAGCTTTTCCTTACTAAATTCCACATTTAATAGCAAGAAAATGTTTCTTAACTGTTAACATGACTTGGGAAATTAAGATCTGTGGACTGCTGGTCTAAGATTCCTAGGGCAGCCCTGATGCCATGCTGACTCTCAAACTGTTCTGAGAAAACCAACCAGGGCAGCACAGTGATTCAGCCTGACTGTTTACAGTCTTAGCTGTTTCAGAAACCTTGATCTTGCATGTCAGCTGCAGTATAAATATACTCTAAGTCATGTAAGGAAGTTTGGAAATTCTGCCCACTTTCCTTCTAATATATTTGATAGGCTAGTGCTGATATAAACATCTATGAACCTCAACATACTTGAATTAAACTCTGAAAGTGCATGAAGCTTACTGATGGATCACAATTGTGTTTTTACATGACTCAAAAGGCATTCAAAGAGCTTCTGTCCATATGAAATTGGGATATAAGACTAATACCAAAGTCTCACTGTAAAGACACTGGGAACTTCTCTAAGAACTTCAATAGGCTTTAAACCTGTTACTAGGCAACTGATAGCCAAGTAGGAAAAAATGTTATTTTTCTACTTTTACAATTTCAGCAAGATTATTAAAAAGGTAGAGAAGAAAATCACAAGTCTTTAGCAGCACTTCCTGACAGTGAATAGGTTTGCTTTATCATTTGCTAACAGAACAGTCTCCCTAATTCTTAGTTTTACACATTTCTTATAATATTCTATTTCTTTTGCTTTCTTTTACTATATTTATCACATTTTTTAAAAATATTCAGACATCATGAGTTGAACTTCATTTTAATTAGTCCAGTTTTGTTGAAGGGCCCCCTCCCAAGAATCCTAAGTATCTTATGTAAACAGATAAAATCATAACTCATAATCAAAATTGATGTTGTTCTGATCATTTGGCATGGCCTTTGGTAAACACCTTTTCTAACATTTCTTTCCCTTTCACTTAAAGGAGTAGTCTTTTTCTGGTGTGTTTGGTGTAGGTCTGCTAAATCAGTTCAGAACTGCAGGCCTCTGTACTGAAATGGCACCTCTGTTTTTTTTTTGTTTTTTTTTTTAAGTATATAGTCTAGAGTAAAGGGTTAACATTAAAAGCTTTATCCCAGTGAGTTCTCCTCAGACTAAACACTTCAACTAGTTCACCTTCACAGCCACATTTGGTCATTCTATGACTACATTTTTTCACCATTCTTGTCCTGGGTATATGCCACAAATGTCCAGTAATTATAAATAGCTGAAGGCTGAACCCACGGAAGAAACTGCACCCAGCCCAGTATAGGAGACCACCTGCGGAGCTGACAACATTTATTGTCCTGCAGGAGCATTCAAATGGTAGGCTGAATTCAGCCTTTTCACTGTGTGGCCTAGAAGTTACCAGAGAAGAGCCAAGATGAGGATAGGTTACACAGGTTCCTCAAAATACACARGTTCCACAAAATACTCTATGGAAGCCAGTTTTCATGAAACAACATACTTACTGGAAACAAGCACACTTGTTGGAAAGCATGATCACAGGCTCATTTTAAGTACATGATGGATGTTATTGGTACATTTGAGGAGTGACATGAAAGGAATTAGGAACAATTTGGTAGAATAAAAATAGTTGGGGGATTTCCTATCTTTTTAGTATTTGGCTTAGTGACTGACAGACTGGAAAATGTTCCCACCAACCAGGACAGTGAAGGAGTAGGACCAGTGAAGACTTTTTAGAATATAATCTAATGACCATTTTAATCGATACTTTCTTAAGCACTGATTCTCAGTTTCTTGATATTTTCTTTATTTCTTTTCCTTTTCATTACAAATTCATAATTTTAATAACTGATATTTTCAACTATGTTGACATTTGCTATTTAGATAGTAAAAAATAGAAATACTTAAAAAAACTTTAAAAAATTATTTTGAAAATTTTTCTGTTGTTTGTATGCTTGCTCCTTATGCCTGATGCATTTCTTTCAGCTTGAAGAATGCAAAAATAAACTTTTAATTTATTCTTCTGTTTAAATTTGTTTTGAGCTGGGACATTCAAAGGAGGCTATACCTGTACTTTCAGAACAAAGTCATTTTGCTTTCTAAAATAACGTATCCAATCACTTTTATTTTCTTAGAGTATCTTGAATTTTAGAGGTCAGTGAGTTGTTAAGTCAATATCATTTAGCATATCAGTCAAGTATAATATATAGTTGTGGATATTTTTTTTATTCTGACAGCAGTTGTGACAAGTTATATCTAAGTATGTCCCATTTCCATTAYGAATTCTTGTTTTGCATGCAGATGCAAACTTTATTTACTATGTAACTTGGCTTCATATCTTAATTTGGGAAGACTTCTGTTTAAAGAAAATATATTGTCCATTCAAAAATTTTGTATGCAAACCAACAGTATATATTCCCCAGATCCTGATTACCTTTATTTAAATTCATATATAGGATTATTATTGTCACAGCACTTAAAAAAAAAAAATCACACAAGAAAATCATTCCTGATGCAGAGGGCTGCTTTCAGGAGATTCATATCAAGTCCATATATATAATCTGTAATAAAGAAGGAGGTGGCTAGATCAGAATTATGCACATCAATCAGGATAACAGGCACCATAGATTTGTACAGGGCCATAATAATGCTCTTTATTTTCTCTCTATTTCTTTCCTAAAAATTTTCAGCATTATTTTGACTGCTACTAGGCATTACTATTTTCATAGAACTACCTATTGTAATTATAATTCCTGGGTGATGCTCCTTCACATACAATATTACAGACTCTGAACTAAGATGCCCCTTTCTCCCCTCCTAAAAACTGACTTTACACTTACCCATATTTAATTTCATTTGCTATTTTATTGCCCAGTCTTTCAGTTTCATGTGGTCCTCTTGCAGCTTTTCATACCTACTCCCAATTTAAATAACTTAGTAGCTGACATACTTAGTCTCCTAATTATTCATACTGCTTTTCTAAATCATTAGTAAATATGCAGAGCTGCACCATGCCCTGACAAACTCCACCGGTGATCTTGCTATGCTGTGAAAACTGACCATTTAATCTGCCCATTGATTTTTATTTTTCAGCCAACCACGTTTATTGAAGGACCTTCCCTCTTATGAACCTCTTTTCTGTAATATTCATTGGTTAGGGGTTTTTCCATGTAGCGAAGTTAATTGGTTATGCAACAGATTTAATTGTTCCTAAAATATGCAGTATGAGCCTTCATTTTAAAATACTCTAATAAAAATAATAATGAAAACCAAACCCTATGAAACCTTACAAATCATAACTTATTAAACAGATTACAAAACAAAATATTTTTTAACTTGGCAATTCACATCCCTCTCTTTTCCTTTTTCTCCTTCTTTATTACAGATTATATCTATGGACTTGGGACAATTTAAAATGATCTAAGTTTCCTTTGCATCAGTTCCAGAGTACTAAGTGAACAATTCTCAAGAGGAAGCCCAAACCAAACATCTGCAAACTCTTGCAAAAACAGTCAATACCAGTAAGAGCTCTGAGAAACTTATTTTAAAAAATGCATGTAGTTTGCATAGGCTGAAGTTTTGCTGCCTGAGAGATTCAAAGGCTGAACAGTTTCTTCCAGAGGGTTTCAGGAACTCTGCCCCAACTGGCTGCTGTCCTTTGGAGAGGCGTCTCTCACTTCCCAGCACACCCTATGCCCTTCGGAGTCATCTCCCTTGAAACAGCTCTGTGAATGGACAACTGCCATGACCTTCTCTCTCCATGACAGACAGGTTGCCTAGACAGCTCCTTTCTGAGTCTGTCCTGTCAGAGGATAAGCTAGATAATCATAATACTAGTTGGTATGAAAAAAAACATTCTTGATGAAAAGCTGTGTTCACAGTACCATGCTCCAACATAACAGCAAACCTGACTGTTAGTCAATGGTTTTGGGCTACTGATGAATCTAAGGTTGCTCTTTGCTTGTACAGAGACACCAGAATCAAAGGCATTATTTTATTTTGTTTGTTTTGTGTTTTGTGCTAACCCAAGATTGCTAACTGCCATAAGGAAAAGCAAAATAAGCTTGACCATGATATTTAAGTCCACAACCTGTATCAGCCAAACCCACCAAACTTCACAGAGCAAAACCATGCTTATTTCCTCACTGAATGGTGGACTAAAATGCTTGAAGGCGTGAAAATTATATGTATTTATACAGAAAGTTAACTCTACAAGCTCTCAGTTAAAAATTGCAAAGCACTACACAAATTTTAGTGAATTAAATGTTCATTTCAACTTCACAAGAGTTTTGCTATTTCACAAGTGCTTTGCCAGATTTATGTAGTTTTTGTTTTTTCCTTCTTACACAAAAATTCTAAACATACCATTAAGAGCACTTTATAATCCTCAATCCCCTGTTTCCTACTCATTGTATGGTCTTAGAAAGGTATAAATATTTATATCTCTTGAAAGTAAATTGAACTATAATTCTGTGTTAGTGGAGAAGATGAATGAGACTCACTGGCAAATCATTAGATAGCTAATGCACCATAGCTGTTTGCAAAATAGTAGCTTATACAAAAATTCCATCTCCAAATACCACTTAATAATTTCTTTTTGGTATTCAGCAATATTTGTTTTTCATTAACAGGTTGCTTCTGTTTCATTTACTCAAAAGCATTAATTTCTGTTGCTCTAGCCTTATTTCTTAGTGCTTTTGCAAGCATCTCTCAAGCAGAGCTGTGAGATTCCTGTAAGTTATGACTGAAAAAGCACTATGGAAAAGTCAGGATCTCTAATCACACTGAATCATACTTAAAAATTCCTAGAAGAAGGTATCGCTGATGTGAAAGAACTGCTTTCATCTCAAGACTTAGCTCTTAGCACTTAACTCATGCTAGCCTCTGTAAGTATTCACAGCATTTATTCCAAGAAAGAGGCTACTCAGGTGTTTCAAATGAGTGATTTATAATCTCTCCCAGCTGAAAGAGAGAAAAAAATAAATAAAAAAAAATCCCCCAACCACTTCAGGCAACCTAAATGTAAATGACAAACAAGGGCATAATATTCTTTGTCTTTTCTTTGTGTAATCATTTATATTTGCAGGGAGTGAATGTAAAATGTTATCTTACTTAAATTTACTTTTTTTTTTTTTTTAACATAGGGACATGTACGGGAAAACAGCTTTCTTTTGCTGTTAAAGGGACATCCATTCATCCCTTCCATTTCCTTTCTCTTTCAGTTCTGACATGTTTAATCTGACTGGATTTGTTTTGTTTTGTTTTAAATATAAGGACTTTGTTATGGATGTTTTTGGCTGCTATCTAATGGCATTACAGTAATGATATAAAAATGTTGCAATAATTGTAGTGTACAGGGGATAACCTTTCAATTTAGAAAAGTTGGCTAAATTACCTAGTTTAAACCACAAAGCAGATCTCACATAAATTAAACCCACCTTTAAAGAGAGAGAGAGAGAAAAAAAAAAAGCAGAAAAGCTTAACAAAAGGACAATTTTCTTTTGACAAACAGCACACAACAGTAAAGGTCAAACTTCCAAAAATAAGTAATGAGGTTTTTGCTTGAAATATGGAAGTCCCCTCTTGCAGATCCAATTCCTTTTGTATTGATTTCTACACTGCAACACTTGCTATACAAAATTGAAGTAACTTCCTGTTCTAAATCTGGATAATTCTATTTCAAACACTGTAAAGGTTAACTGGGAGTGAAAGTTGACCTTTTAAAGGCAACCACTGCACCAACACTGAGAAGAATAGCAGGTTTAAAAGCAACCTTTAGGTCCTTTAAGAAAACAGTTTATAAAAAAAAAATTTTATGCAAAACTGGAGATGGGCAAAGTTCGCAGAAACATGGATGCAGATCCAAACTGCCTTGAGGTTCAGCAGCATCAGTTCATGTGCTGCTATCAAATGTCAGTGGAATTGTTACTCAGTTTAGGATAATTTTCTGTTCCAAAATGGCTCTCAAAACAGAAGGATTTGAGGTAACCACAAAAGCAGAGAATGTTTAATGAGCAATAAGTTGCTCTACCTTCCCCTTTGTGTTAGATATTCAAAATTCTTTTTTTTCCCCAGATGTACAGTTTTCACATGCTTATCAGTCAAGGAATAAAAACAGTCTAGAAATAAACTAAAGTAGAACTGTGATTTTACCTATTATTTCAAACCAATATAAAGTTTCAGCCATCTTTGCAGCATTTTTCTGTACAATTTCTATGTAATTGGATTATGGATATGCAGAAATATTTATCTAAAATTTCATTATTCATTCCTTAAGATAGCAAACTAAAGAGTCTAGGGGATATAAGAGGATGATTAAATTATCTGGGCTACATTTACAACCTTGAAGTTCAGAATGCAAAAGCAGCAGCAGCCAGCTTTTAGTGCGCTCTGACACCAGACCCTGCTCCCTGTCGTTGCAGTAGTACAGAGAGCACTACAACTGTGTTACCATAAATTAACCCATCCTTGTTTGGTGTAAAAGTGCTTTTATCCTCAGAGGAGTTACTTGTCATATAAAATTAATACTGCAAAATTATTAACTTGTCTGGATGTGTCAGTCCCAGGGAAATTACAACTCTGTAGGTAACTCCAGTACTGTTGGAGCCCCATTTTACAGATGAACAACAAGCAGTGACGAGGCTGCCCCTCCCTCCCTTCCTCCCTACAATTAATGAAACAAGGAAGAGAAAACGTACCGTTGGCTGCCATCTTCAGACAACTGGTTGACTAGAGCACCTAGCAGACCAAAGAAACTGTTCTTTCAATCTGCTCTCCTTTGGATGGCAGAAGGGGTTACACAAGTCACAGGAAAGAAAATATGATACTGAATGACAGAAGTACAAACACCAGGGTACCACTACCACAAGCAGATCTCATACTTGTGCAAATCAGCAAGAGAGCTGGCTTTAGATGCTTTCAGATCAAACCAAGTTGATGAAGGCAACTTTGTTTAACAAGGTGATTATTACTGAAAAAGGAGTTGAACTGAATGTGTTTCTTGCCAAAGAGGATAATAAGGGCTATTTCCTCTAACTCAGTATAATACATCAAATATCAACAGAGAAAGCTGCAGCTCTATGACACTGTGCAAAGCAAAGCATGCTCATAGGGAAGATGATAGATAAATGAGTGCAGCCTGCGTGATTCAGCATCTTCCCATGTGGGAGGTAACTGGAAATTTAGTTTAACATGTAGTTGCTTTCCCAGTTCTTGAAGAGTACTCAGTGTTTTGAAATCCCCTCTCTCCCCAAAGTACTGAGCCACTCTAAACACATTTAATAATATTTTTTTTTATTTTCTCTGACACCAATATTTGCTGGTGGAGTTGTTTATAATTCACACATGAAGCCTGGTATGAAAGTCAAAGAAAGCTCAGCATGGCTATAAGGTTCTGCCATCAGCTAGCAGCCTTTACACCTTGTATAAGCTAATCCCAGCCAAAGACCTTAATATTAGCCTCCTCAGAGCAAAACACATCCTCCTCTAATTACTAAAAAGGGGAGGGCCTAAAGGTACAGAAATTAATGAAGGAAAGTACTATGATCACTCACATGCACAGAAAGAGCAGACAGAGGTAGTCTATACATGACAATTATCCCCAGAGGACAAATATTACTGTATTTTTTCTGATCAAAAATCACAGAGCTGATTTACTTGAGTTTTTATTCTGAATATGAGCCTTCATGAGCAAGTCTTCAGCAGGGATAGACAAAGAACAATACTGAAATCTTTCAGTTAGGTTTACAGAAATGCACCAAAATTATTATTCCCCAAGAAGTGGGGTTTTTTTTCAATAAAAATTATATAATATGTGGTAGCACAGCAGCATCACCAAACAAATCAGACCCAGTTATCATATAAAACCTCATCTGACGTTTCTTAGAAGTAACAGACTCACGAAGAGCTTGTAACCCGATGGAGACTATTCAGGTGGGCTTGTGATGGGCTGAGAGTTAGCTACAATGAAATGAGTATCCACAGATCTGTCTCTTGAACAAGAACGTGGCAGTCAGCTCGCTTTTCTCCTCACTTCTCTTCTCTTTTAAGAAAGCAAAGTTTTGTGTCCAGCTGCACATTCCCCAAAACAAGGGGATCAATACAGTTACATTCAATTTATCTACAATTTGCTTAGTATGCAATTAGGCAGGGTATTTTTCCAGATGCAGACAAATAAAGTGGTGCTTGCATATACTACTTATCTCCTTTTATTTTAAAAATTTCATAAAATAGGAAAAATATATTTAAAAAGTCCAAAAGCCAGGAGATATATTAACAGAAGTGCATGTGAATAGTTTGGTTTAGCCTTTCAGAACCTGGACGGAAATTAGAGCAGAACCTGGCTCATACTCAGAACACCCACTCGACAAAAGAGGTTTACAACTGCCAAACAATCCTCCTAACAGCAAGAGGCATGTTGTAAAAGAGGAGTTTATGTTATGTGACAGCCAAGCTTTTCAGCAAAATGGCTTTTAAACAGGGGCACAAGCTCAAGAGGATTCCAAAGTATCTTTTCTCTACTAGTCTAAACAACTTTTCAAAATATTAAGACAGTTTTAATTAAAAACATTAAGAAGCATTTCCCAAAGAAAAATCAATTTCATTTTATATATGTAATAGAGGAAACAAATTAAAGGCATTCACCCTGAACTTGTTTAATGTCAGGGTAAAAACACATGCAATCTATGTAAAATAGCCACACAAGAATACAGACAAGTATATCACATCAAAAGACAAACACTGATGATTAGACCATATGGTTCAAGGAGAGAGAGTTTTCCCTGTCTATGAGTAAATTACAACACAGAATTAATAGTATTAGAGCAGCACTTGGAAACAACTGATACTCCTCCTAAAAGGAGTCCTCAGAGCTGGTTAATACCGATATGACATTCTGCCAGACTCTCCGATGGTATAAAACCACGGGAACAACAAGGAGTCGTTAAAGAGTTGGCCCAACAGCTCTGCGGTAATACCTCCATTGAAAAGCTTCCTACTAAAATATTCTCTAGCACTCATCAGACATTAACCCTGTACTAATGCTGAGAATAAATCCTGCTTGCAAAGTGTGATATTTTGCCTGCTTGGGCAAATTTTATATTAACACACAATTGATAAGTTCACTCAGTCACTTCTGAGCTAACAGACAAATGTCCATTTACTACTGTTACTCCCATTAACCCTGAGAAGAATGAAGGAAAATTGACTCTTTTGCTTCTTTTCAAATCCTGAGAGAAAACAATTTGCTAGTTTTCCTCTCGGAGGACAAATGATGCCATTCCAGGTAACATGATTGCATGATTGTTACTGAAGGCAACAATCTGGCATATAAAACCGTTATTACTAGTGATTTAAATGTCACTGAGACTGACTTTGAAACTTAACAGCTTGTAGAGATGGTGATAAGAAATGGCATTTTAAAAGATATACATTGGACATATCACCACTGAAGATTATAAAGACACTGTGAATAATTCACTCTGCAATGGCACATATGAATCATTTTCAGACTAGAACAGCAGCTCCTGTTTAGTGAAATTTAATGTCAACTATTTACAGCTACAAGAATCAATCTGGTGAGATGCTAGTGGTTCTTCACTCTACCCTTCAGTTATGCACATTTGACATATCAGCTTTAGCCGTCCTTCTAAATTTTACTTCCATGTTCCTCTTTCACAGTTACATTTTAAATAATTTCTTTCATGTCTGTTGATAAGTCTGAAATCATCCAGGATCCACATTGGGATCGTGGAGTTTATGACAAAGGGGTCAGGAAGGAGGCCTTCTCTTTTATATATATTTGGGGGAGTTTGGGAGCCTGCACAAGGAAAATCAGTGCTTCTGCTCAGCCCTTTACTTATTCCAGAAATAACAGGAGACACATGCTATCTTTTTTAATGGCAGTGAATAAAATTGCAAATGGATAGCCAGTGCTGAAACAGCAATGCAGTCGGACTCACATGTCAAACAGATTTACAATGGCTGCAGCCATTGCACAATCTCCTAATCTAGTTATTTAGCTACTAAAGAAGTTTTCCATGGTGGAATGCGCAGGCAGAGATTTAGAATATCAAGAGATTCAGACAGCTGAGATTATTCCACAGAGCAGTGAGATATCTTTCTTTCCCCTCCCTCTTTTTCTGCCAAGAATATACAAGCTTTGCTAATACTGGTGAAACAGGAAAAAGATTTGGATAATTCCATTAAGACTATTTTTTGGGTCAGGTTAATGTAGTGTAGAGCCTGCAAGCCAAATCCTTTCAGGTAGGTTTCATGCTACATTTAATTGTTTTTGACAGTAATACAGAAATGTAGGGATGAAGCTTGTTTTATGTTTGGAGTAATAAGAGAGTAGGACTTGGACAAAATCAATTTGAAGGAAATATTTAAATTGTGATCCTCAAAATGAAAGGAAAAATTAAAGAAATGCAAAAAAAAAAAAAAGAAAAATTTCTGATTCCGTGACAAGCGTGTAATGCAAACAACTAAAATACAGCACAATTTCAGCACAACAGAGATTTTCAATTAGGAAGCTCACATGGGACTGGCAGAGTAATTTGTTAGAAACTTAAGACTGGCAGTTACATCTGTGGTTTTTCTTGCTGGAATTGCTCTTGTAAAAAATTTATGAGATACAAACATTTTTCCCTTGCTTATTCATAAAAACAAAACACCACAAATACCATAGATGTGCAGGCAAACCTGTTTTGGGTTTACTTGGGTTTAGAGGTTTTATATTATTTGCACACAGATGTTCATCTGTATAGAGTTTGTTCTTTCAAAATTAAGATATGGTTGACTTTGGTAAATGATAATGTTTCAGTTAAATGATTTTTCCCCAGAATGATCCTAGAGTATTTCCAAAAACAGGTGCTGTGTATACTCTAAGATAATAATTTTAGAATCTCTAACAAGGCTCAGTCAGGCAAAATCAGTATCGTTATAAGAAATGTTTTGAGTATAATTATACTAACTTAAAATTGATCCATCAGGTTTGCCTGCAGGGTTTTTTTCTTCCCCTCAGAAGAAAATTATATTTTTCTTTTTCGGATAGAAAACTTGTGTTGATTTCAGTGAAACTTTCTAACAGCAGTATTATCTTTGTTGCAACCTGAGCTGAGAACACTTTTCTATTTAAAGCTCTGGCAGACTCAAACTGAGGATATCCTGAAATTCTTTAAACCTTATAAGTGCATACTACAAACTTGATGCTTCAACCTGGGATCTCCTTAGGATGTGACAACAGCCATATCCACCTAGACTAGACATCCATCTAACCAGTACCATGCCTCCACCATGGCCAAAACAGTTACTTAAGGGAGAGCAGCTGTTTAAGGGGAAAAGAGCAAGTATAAACCTCCAGCTATTTTCATCTCAAGCATTTCCTGGATCAGAGAGAGTATCTTTGTATTTAAAGGCTCTGAAAAGGTTTTCTTCTATTAATCTATATATTTGACCTTTGCATCTCTATTTTCCTATGACTTAATTATGTGTGTTTTGAAGAAATATGTCCTCTTTTTCCCCCCCCTTTTAATTTAACATCTATTGCTCTAATTTGATGATCCTCAATTCTTGGATTGGAAAGGACAGTAACCAACTCTTCTTTGTTCATGTCCTCCATGCTATTCATGATTACATCAACTCCATGAGCCTTTCAGAGCAATGAGCAGGTATATAACCTACCTATCCCCACTGCCCCCAGAAAAATGAAAATATATTGCCACTGCCTTTCCCAGTGGTTGATAGGTGCTAACATTCTTTTTTTTTTAATTGCACAAACTGCGACTTGTGATTTTGCTGTATCCACAAGCATCCTTTGACAGTTAGCTCATATTGCAGGGTATTTACTGCTTATTGGGAAGAATAAAACCAAAAGACGTACCGACTGAGTTCAGATCTCTCCGCAGGCAGGAGGCATCACATCCTCAGGCATCACAAAACAAGCAGTTTGCACAGAATAGACCAAAGGCATTTTCCCTTTGTATCTTCCAACACTGAGTGACTTAATGAGTATGTGTCGTCCCATTTTACAAGTACAGCAGCAAGGAGCAAAACATTTAAGACAGTCTCACCTTCTCCATGTCCCAGATGCCCTACTATTCATGCAGTTTCTTCTGCATCCATTCTCTAAACCACAAAAATCCTGGTTTTGTAAAGTTTCTGCCCCTACATATATGGCTTTCTTACTCTTTTCTTATTCCCCTTCTCTTTCTTTCTTACTCTGCCTTTCTTAGTCTTTATGATTGTTAGAAGCAAAGTCAAAAGAAGTTGAGCTATCCTGAATTCCTTCACTTTTCTGCTGTACATGTGCTTGGCCCCATGTAAATTGTTTTCCTGCTAACTACAGAGAAAACACAAGGGAAAAGCCAGCCCCTCTGTCTAAATGGAGAGCTAAGAAGCACTGTGGTGGCAACATACACCAAGCGCACAGCACCGAGGAACTGGAAAGGGACATATTTATGCACATGCCAGCTCTCAGTTAGGGACACAAAATGGAAAGTTTAGAAGAAAGAGGATGTTCACTATGATGAATAAAAGCCTTCATCCTTCTCAGACATTTCCTTTCTGACTCAGCTGAAAGAAATCAGAATTAAGATAATGAGCTAGCTCCCTGAAAATCCTTTCTGCTTCACACTAAGTCACCTCAGTTTATGAAATCTGTACATTGTCTTCAGTTGCACTAAGAGGTATACCAGGTATATTAACCAAACCAAACCAAATTTATCAGCAGTGCATAACACCACAATCCACCAGACAGTCCATATACAAACATCATATAACATGATGGATAGAGTATTCCTTAGAAAATCATTTTGGACTGAACAATGCAAGAGGCAAAAGTAGACACACATACACAAAAAAGGATTGCCAAAGGGAGTAAGCTTGTGCCTATGCTATTTAACAGAAGTACAGATGATCAATTAATTCATTCCATACTGCCTGTACCAAGGACCTCAGCCAAATCAAAGTAATACTAACATCTGTGAAAGGAGAAAGAGTTAGACAGAACTTCAAGGCATATCTACCTCCACTCTTTTCTGTAATAACCTCCCTAAGGAGGCCAAAAAAGCTTTTAAACTAATAGAGTTAGGTATTATATGAATTGATCCAAAATACATGATTTTTTTTTTCTTTAGACTTATGAGAAAGTCCAAGCAATTTGCTCAGACAGAGGAGAAATTAACAAACAACAATCTCCAGGATTTTCTACTGCTCGCTGTATCCTTGCAGGCATCTCTTTGCTTTCAGTTCAGTCAATGATTTCCTGGGGGCAAAAAATCTCTGCCTTGTTCATGCTTGTTCCATGGACAATCTTTACATTACTTTTGGTCATCAAAACTGGCTTCTCCCTTCATAAGCCTCAACTTCTTGTCCCTGTACTATCTCTTTTTTCTCAGTCTCTGTCTCTTCTTCCTGTCTCTTCCAATGAAGTTCCTTGAACCTTCTTGCACTGCGAGTGCTCAGTTGCATACCAGATGAGTGCAATCCCCTACATCTCTCCAGAGAATTTGACCCCATGCAGTCTTTTTCAAAGAACATAATTAATCCTGACCAAAGTTAATAAATAAACACATGTAATACTGTCACATTATAGCCTCCAAGATCTAAAAGAATTGTTTCAAAAATAAAATACGTGCCCACTGAGCTAAAACTAGAAGTATGCTGTGTTTTTTAGAACTACATAAAAATTCTAGGATATAACTCTTTAGAAGTACACAGCCAAAAAAGAAACAGATAAAAGTATTAATAGAATGTGATACTGCCCACTGTCAAAATTCAGGCTACACTTGTGCTTCTAAAGCAAAGCAGGCCATTCCTGAGTAAGGTTATTGCCTGGAGTAAAACATTTAGAACCTCAAACTCAGAAGAAGACCTAACACAACATTGGAAGCCACCTCAGCTGTACTCCATCATCTGGCAATTGCACATGCCTGATGTGGGAAAGATGCTGTACAATCTTTTGAATGAATATACTGCTAAGACATGAGCAGTAAGCATTATTAGATGCCTTAGATTTTTTGAGAACCATTTATATGTTTGCATGGACAACCAGAGTGGTCAGACAGAAGGAGGACATAAAGGCATTCCCTACAAGAATACTTTGCAACTGTTAGCCAACTGAAATCACAAGTGGCTTCCAAGCTGGGACTACAGCTTGCACCACAGTGTGTTCTTGACTTTGGAAAAATATAGTTACAGTAGAAGGACACAAGAAGAACATAATGAATGCAACAGGAGCACTTACAGATAATTTCCATCGGCTGCTGCCAGTTCCAAGAAAACAGAGTTCAGGTTATGTGCTCGTACACCTAACTCTTCATTTCCTCATCAAGCATTTGCTGAACTCATTATCCTGGGAGATCACATGATACTAACCCATAGCCTTAAATTTTTTCATTAAAGCAAGGTTGTCATTAAATTTACAGCTATTAAATGTACATGTTCAGAAAAATGCACCTTTTCATCAAGAATCAGATAATTTTCAGGACAATTTTTTGCTGTGTAGAGAGCAATGTATCAAGACAGAGAGGTCAGAACTTCACTGGAAAGGTGAGCACTTGTATATTTACAGCAGTTTAAGTAAGCAGTTAAGCAACAAAGAAAAGGAACAACAAAGTATATCATTCCTTTCAATAAATGTCTTCTTTATAAAGAGTAGTATTAAAATTGTTTGATTTTTGCTTTTTAAACTATTTCCACACAGAAGAATACAACTTTTGGACAAATCAGTTAAAATTCTCTGAATTATAAATGTATAGAAGTGATTTTAAAAAAGCATTATAGTTTTTATACATAAATATCTTCCATAAGATAGCGCTTTAAATCTTAGTCTTTCTGACATTTAGTGCCAGACATGACATATGCAGCTGGTAAAATAGGAGAAATTACTCCAAAATAACAGCTTGTAAATGTTTGACTATGAAATGCTACTGTATGCTTTTTCTTGACTATTGTATATTAACCATACATTTATGTAAGAGTAACATTAAATCAGATCAAGGACAACACTCTCTAGTGCTTTCCATTGTGCATACATGGTCTAAAATGGCCAACCCTGTGTGGTAATTACTATTCAGTGCTAGGCCCCTTCTGAAAGTAGTATACCACTTCCATACAGATGTATAACTTTAGTCCTATTTAACCTCATTTAAAATATCTTCTTATATCAATAGTAATTCTTCCCCCTCTCATGGAATAGAAGTTCAATGTCAGGCTTTTTTATTATTATTATTTTAGCTAGCTGGTGTTAGCATTTTTAAGCAAGAGACTTATCCTGCGCCTGGAAATTTCACTATTTAGGAAAAGAAGTGAAGCTGGTGAGTGAGCATGCCATCTTGTCCTTTTACTTATTTGGAGAAGAACAGTCATCATCCAGCCACAGAGGCAGAATGCTGTTTTCCACAGTGAGAGAGATACTTTGCCAGCAAATACTTCTCTAGGTTCACTAAGAATTATATGCCCTCTGAGACTTTAATTCCTCTGATTTCTCTGTGCTAGAGATAGTTCATGCAGCAGTTCTGAAAAAAAGACTCTCTTACTTTGCACTACGTGTTTTTGTTTAAATTGACTTGATACAATTTTTATGTGAGAAGATACATGTTGCTCTCTGCATTTCCCTTCAGTTACATTTGGGTCTGACCCAAATTCAGAGGGCTTTTAATATACCTTTGGAATAAAATTTGATTAACTTACACACATAGCCCAGACTTGAAAACACACAGATGTAGGTCCTAGAGGGCATTTTTGCAGGATTTAGGATTCACTAGAGAAGAGAGAGGGACAAGGCTTCATTTGTCTGCCTTTATTTTAAACAAAATAAAAATAACATTCTTAGAGTTTTTCATTTCATATCTTTTTCTTGAAGAATGTGATCTCATTTATCCAATGTACTTCTTCATTAAGAGTTGACAATATCAGCTCCTTTTTTTCTTAGGTAGACTGAGTAGATGGTAAAACTGCTCAGAGTGTATCGCAAATCAACCTGAAAATCCATCTCGGAAAATAAGTGCTGTCACAGAGGATCTAGTTCCTTAGCTCCTTGGTCTAAAAGGCATTTCATTTAAACTTTTTTTTTTTTTTTTTGGTTCGTTCATTCTCTACCATATAAACACATACAAGCAGAGCATAAAATTGTGCAGAGGAATCTTTCTTGTTCTGTCAGATGCACACCTGTTCCTATGAAAAACACACTTTCCACAGTGGAATGATACAGATAGAAAAAAGCAGGAAATTATATACTCCAACTGGATCCATTGGTAGGATATGGGAAAACAATGATGAGTTGCCATTCCCTGAGGGATAGGTGAGAAGGCTGATCAAAGCAAGCTCTTCCAGGTTTCTCCTTTGAAAGATCTTCCTGTAGTTGCCAAAATTCTGATAATTCCTAATTCTTCTGTATAGTTTTGATGACCATATCACTCTTTACAGTGTCATCAAAATGACAGCATTGAGACACAGATACAGCTGCTCGCATAGTACCCAGTTAAGTTATTTCCCTGTCATAAAAGTTTTTACTACCTACCTTATTCTCCCTCTTTCTTTATTTACCTCTTTCTCTCTCCCTGAGAATAGAAAGAATTCAAATGAGAGAAAATGTCTGATTTTAGTACATAGCTTCTATTTCTCACATAACAGAACTGGAACAAAACATTAAAGTATCTATGTGCAAAGCCATAGTGCTTTTTAAGGTACTTAAGTATTACTGATCAAGAACTGTCCACTGACATTTCAAAGGAAGAGAAAAATATTTAAAAGCAAAGCTTTTCAGAACATTCTTTTGATTTCCATGGACACTTGAGTCTGGTTCAAATCCAATTCAAATTTCCAATCAGTTGGAAATTTTTCATTTATTTTTGAAAAAGTTAAGAATCTGGTCTCCAGTTCTTTCTTTTATTCACGACATGTATCTGGAATTGGCTAGCCATGTTTCAGTTTAGCATTTACTGTATTATTTAAGATGTGACTGTACAAACTTTAACATAAAAATTCATAAGAATGAATTGGTTTCCAGAAATATTTTTTCATTAACCAGTTAACACAAATTTACTTCTCAGAGCAGGAAAGTTTTACACTGAGTAAGTGTGAGGAAATCTAGCTACTGCCTTTAATGGCAGAAGTTTCAAATAAGCTGTGTATGTTTATGCCACATACTGCAATGCCATCTCTAATAGCTGAGGTGAGGAATGTTTCCTTGACCAGATTGTTCAGGGTCAGCAGCTCCTGTTCTTATTTTTTTTTTTTTTTTTTTTTAGGTATCAGTTAGGTCTACTCACATACTACATTTTGGATCCAGGAGGCAATGAGACAACAAACATTCTTTCAACTGAATTTAGAACTCAATATTTTAGGACAGCAGACTGGAAGCAACTTTTGCCACCTTCAAATGAAAAGAAATCCTTGACTGTACAACTGCAATACTGCAAGGAATTTATGGTAAAGTCTGAAGGATGTCACAAACCTGTGAAATTAATTAATGACCCCTCCCCAACAGCACTGCAATTCAAATAAAATAAATAACTTTCTGATTTTATTCTATGTTTGCTCACATTTAACAGAAATTTTCCACAGGTCTAGATTCCATTCCTTGCATGAGAGCTGAATTATAGCATACTCCAGGAGGATATGCCAGGAAAGGAATGAATATGAAATAAATCAAAGCTTCACAATTAAAAAGTTTGTGCAGGAGTTTCTTTAACTTAAACTGGCACTGAAAAAGGTCACTATTAATTCAGTGGGCCAAGTACTGCCTGGGTACTGTGGAAAACTTATCAGCAAATACCCCATCACATTTATACCATACAGTATAGTTAAAAATATTAAACAAATTAAACATATCCTCACAGAAGAACAATAGTCAAAAGCTGTAATGGGTTTGAATGACCACTGGCATATTAAATTAGCCACATCTCACCAGGCTGTGATCCAAATGCTGAACAAAAATTCTTACCTTAAGTTATACTTGAACTGCCTAGCGTATCTACAGGTTTATCTCATAGTTTGTCACTACTGATCTAGAGCAATAACATTTTTTACTTCTTGCAGTGGGTATCATTTAAAATAAACAAATACCAGACCTCAGCATCAACCCAAACCTTTACCAATATTTAAACTGCATACCACAGTAATGAATGTCTATAAGTAAAAAAGCTAATGTATTTTTAAATGGTACTCTACATATACATATTTTACCTACTGGACAAAGTTTTCAGGTCAAAATATCTCGCTCAGACATCTTTATTTGATCTCCATACAATCTAATAGATTGCCTTATGTGAAGGCAATTACATACTTAATTTACAATCAGTCTGAAAAAAGACACTGAGTTAGCCTTATAAGAAAATGTGGGGTACTTATCTATATCCAGCATATTATTTTCACACAATCATGTCATAGATAGAACTCTCATATTTTTGCTTATTTTAAAAGGTTGTTTGTTTAAAGTACTACTTAACTAACATTACGCAAGGACAGAAACTGCTGTCATTTAACAAACGATCTCCTTTCAGGTTTCACGCAAAATCACATAATGTTGCTTGTTACATGCTGAAATTTACCATATCATTAAGGGATGTGGACAAGAAATGCAACACCACAAAGACCTTCAACTCTGTCCATGCCAGCTGGTGACTGACAAGCCAAATTATATGGTCAGATAGACAAATGTTAAATTACTGTAAGCTACTTTTTCTTTCCTTCAAATAATGTATTAATTTCAGTGGTGTGATTATATGTCTTTATTTTATAATAATTCCCTGAGGTTTTGTAAAGCTTGAGGTGGCATATCTAAAAAACATATTTTTGGTTTCATATCCATGAGTTTTGTTTGCATCAGCAAATCAGAAGATTTTGGGCCTTGTCTTCCAAGTTACTTTGTCATCAGAAGGATTATGGGTTAGTGAGCGACTTTTATCTTGTTTTTTTTTGTGGACCGTGCCATCAATTTTAGTTCAAGAGAGTGAAACACAGGCTCATATACAAACTTAATTGAAGGGATTTTGTTCTCTACTTAAGAGATATTACATGCGTGATTTTACCACTATGAATGTTACTTGTCAGTTGTTAAATAGTTTTTATGCATACAAATGTGCATACCTTCTTTTCCATTTTAAAAGCACCAGGAACATCAAATCCATGTTCCCTACTGGAGGATGTCTTAAAAGATTTAAGACATTGTTATATCAGACATTTAGAGCACTGATAAGACCATATTTAAACTACTTAACCCAATTTTGGTGTCTACACTTCAAAAAAGACACTGAAATTTTGAAAAAGGTTCCAAGTGAGCTACAAAAATAATATGAGGTATTAAAGAAATGTTTTGCCTCATGCAAGTGCCTTCAGAAACTTAGTTCAATAAATGAAATATTAACAGATGATTTAAATGTGATTTTAAATGCCTACACAACTGTCAATAGTAGGTCTCTCAACAGACAAATAAAGACATACCAAGACCTAATACCAAGAAGCAAAAGCTAACCAACTTTGAACTGGAAATTTCCAGATGCTACTCATTATTACAGGTCTCCTATAATTCTAATCAATTATAACACTTCATTACATAAGAACATAGTGAATTATTTTTGAAAGATTAGTTTGAGGTTATCACTTTTCATTACTATTACTTCAAATTATTTCATTTTATTTTGGATAAGTTAATGTAAGCTTTTTAAAAGGTTTTTTTTGACATTCCAAAACAAAAAATAATTTTAAGTCACAACATTCACATTTGTTCTGAAATTTTTGACATATACTTTAAACATGATCAAAAAATTAATAGAAACTGAGGCTTTACTGTTTCAGTTTTGATGGACCTGCCTTTTCTAACTAAAAAACTGTTCAAAAATTCCCAACTGGCTGTAATCATGACTACTGCCCCATGCCAGAAAACACAATGCTTTCTTTAGATCAGCATCTGAAAAAGACATTCAGGAACAAAGGTTCTATTTTCTTTCCTGTAAGCCATGCAGCCGCAACAAGTCTACGACATCGGCTCAGCAATGACACCTCTGGCTGGGCAACACCAGTGAACTCCACAGTGCTTAGAATATGTAAGAAAATCTTCCAGTTGGTGGAAACACCTCAGCATACTCAAGCATGCTTTCTACCAGGACTACCTCATGGCTACACTCCAGACCTGAAAGGCTTTGTCCATCAAAGCATACCTTGAATGACAAACTTGGATTTTGTCATTTTTAATCCAACAGTGTGAGGAATGCATTTAGCATACTGTATCTGTTTTCCTCTCTCTCACACAGTTATTACAGAATTGATGGAAAAAGAAGAGAATTGCCTTGGGTGACTGATACCTTCAACAGCAAAAGGTAACCCTCCACCTTGAGCAATGCCTGTGCTTTGAGCTGAAGAAAGATTTGTTCCACAGATAAACAGTCACAAGAGCTTTAATCTAGCTAACCAAGCTGAAATAGCTGTAAAGACTTCAGAAAAGACTTCAACACAGTCTCTAGGTGTCCACCAGGCATTCTGGGTATTTTTGCTCAATTTCTGTTTCATGTAAAAAAACAACTTTCCCATGTCTATACTATGACTGTTAGCCATGCTGCCTATTAGAAGTAGCAGAGATTTGCCTACACATAGCTTCCAGCGGAATTTTACACATAGAAAGATCTGTAATGCTTCACAAAAAGGTCAATGTTAGCAGAAGCCCCCTGTACAATTTCCAATGTAGGTAGATACAATGAACCAGAACTCAGTATTAGTCATCACCAGCCTTCCAAAATCACATTCCAGGTCTCCAGGAATGATGACGTAAAATTAATATGGAATTGTTTTTTATTTGCATCCCTTCCTTGAAAGCACTGGGGTTCAAATGTTTAACATACTCTCCACAACCATGACACCTCAAAATTTTTTTTTAATGGAAGATGGGAATCTCACATTCACACAGTTCCACAAGGGGGAGCTTAAAAAAAAAAGAAAATGAAAATGAAAAAAAACACCAAATACCAAGAGAATTGTGATAAAATTTCTAATAACTAGCAACACTGTTGTATTTTCAGGAAGACAGTTTAACTCCTTGTTGCTTGCAATATCATGACTACGCACAGTTAAACAGATTCTACTACCCACCCAACAGACAGATGATATGTGTCTTATATGAAAAGCAGAAGAAAAATTCCAAAGCTTTGAATGTATCAGTTTATCCTGCTCTTGAGGTCATTACAGGAACATGGAGATAAATATACATATAGAACGAGAACAAACTAAAATCCACATAGTTTCACGGAGAGAATTATCAGCTACATTTTCTAAGAAATTCATTTTCTAAGAAATATGTCATAAATAACAATAGGTCATTTTACTAATGTTGCATTATCACTGGCAGATGAAGTAATCATTAATTCCCCTTCCTCTCCAAATGCCTTGCACTGAGGTCATTATCACTTTTTTAAACCGTGAGCTTGTTTTATTTTCCTTCTTGGGAGGACTGCATGGAGACTACAAGTGATCCATCTATCCCATGTGAAAAAACTATATGAAATAAGCATTAAAATTATGCTGTCAAGCTTTCAAAAGTCAGGGCGTACTAAAGCTAAGACTGGGCCTACGACCTTAATTATGCCTCCTAACATATATATATTTAAATATAAAAGACTGCAATACTGTCTTTAGCTTTATGCCTTTAACTCATGCTTTCTTAAAACCTTAAAATGTAGTGTCATGTATGACCATGCAGTGTCCCATACACGCCAAATAACAGGAGCCCACAGAGAACACTTATATAGAAGATACACAGGAAGTGCTATTTATACAAAAGACGCTCTGTAAACAGTGGTTTCATTTTCTGGAACTTCAAAGCACTTCCAAAAAAGCTGACAAAGATTTATGTAAATTCCATTTCTGCATCTCTGTGCTGAGACCCAACTGGAATTGCCAGGCCTATTGCAAAGCTTCCTATTTTGAACCATTTCCTGTTTAGAAGCCCAGCCCAGCCCAGGTCTATACTGCAAGTGCT
Source organism: Apteryx rowi (assembly GCF_003343035.1). Lineage (NCBI taxonomy): Eukaryota > Metazoa > Chordata > Aves > Apterygiformes > Apterygidae > Apteryx > Apteryx rowi. Next base: position 2,121,663 of record NW_020450196.1, on the reverse strand, counting down.
GGTGGAATGGCTGCACCTGGCAGCTTGCCAGTACTAGCTTTACTCTGACTGATGTGGAGAAAAAACGCACTAACATACCTTTGTTATCACTGCTGATCAGGTGCCAGTGATCAGTGTGGGTATGCTTACCTGTGCTGCAATTATATCTGCAACTGAAGTGTAACTATAAACTAATGGCATTTAAATAACATAATAACATATGAAGGAGCAGCCATAAACCTGCATGAAGATTTAAGAAAAGTAATTTTCAATGCTAATTTTCAGGCTGGTATGGTATAAAATTCCTCTGTGTTACTCATACACCCAAGAATCTGAGGGTAGGATTTAAAAAAACCTTAATGGCACACGTTGACAAATACTTCATCATCACTCAGTCTTCTTCTTTCACAATCTTCCTCCACCTCTGCGAGTACGATCACCTACCATGCTCACCCACCAAAAATTGTAGGGCAAAGTAAGCAAAAAGACCTAAGCTAATCAGTTTCAGAAGGAGACCAGATTTTACTCCCAGTGTACCTGTGTGAGAAAAGACTATGACTCACTTTTTTTCTTTAGTCTTTAATAACTGCAAATGTCGCTGATTTTCTTAAAAAACTTTTTGTGGAATAAACTATTAATGGTCAACACATGAATTTTTGTTGGTTGGTTTGTCTAATGTGAGCCAAACACTGTCACATGTAAGCTCTTCTGTGAGTTCAGGTTTTGAGGTGTTCTTCATTTGTTGGGTTTTTTTGGAGGCTGACAAAGAAAGGTTGGCTACAGACCAGCTGAAGCTTAAAAGAACTATTTTAATATTTTTCTAACACATCTTGGAAGCTTATAAGTACACACTGAAGACTGACTATTGCTACTGTCTAATATTAAGGAACATATATTTGTGTGTGCATAAGTATTTTGTTTTTCTTAATTCATGTTTAACTAAAAATGCCTGCTACTACCCCCACACAGGTGCTCTGGATGTCAAATACGTGGATTGGTTCAAAGAATCATTAGTTGCATTGATGCAATAATTCCCCACTAAGGGATATAGAGGTCCATAAGCTACAAACTGTGAGACAACTTGTATGGAAAAATATCACTGTATACTTGCACTGTATGCCTGAATTCTCCTGGCTTTCACTATGGCCTAATGTCAGAGATTAAGATTCTGTGTTTGCTGGATTGTTTTTTCAACCAATATTGTGATTCTTATGTCCTAGAAAGATGGCACACCAGGTGAAATTCTCTCATTTAAAGTAACAATGATTTTGTCATAAGCCTTTATGGGATAAGGATATCACAGAAACTATTCAGTCAAAAACAACAGAGAAGAAGGAAAAAGGAAAATCTCAAATGTATTTCTGTGGAAAATATATATGATTTACAATTTTTTCGTTAAGCATGTAATTCAGTTTTTTGTGTAATTCATAACTGATGAAGCTATTGGCTGTTCTTCATTTCTGCATGAATTCTTCTGAGTTGCAATATTTTTAAGAGGGTTTTTTTATATTTCATAGTTATTTCCAAGTTTGGGAGTTACTACATCAAGATGGTGATATTCTCCTCTCAGGATTCTATTGTGCTTTACACTGTATATACATACAGTAAAAGTCAGAACGCCAAGCTCGTTTAAGTATCAACCCAGTTTTGCAGATGGAGAAATAGGAGAACAAAGGAAAGTCAGGGAAGCCTAAGCTACATGGAAAGCCTGTGTTAGGGTTAAGAATGGACTCTCATTTCCAGTCTCATTCTGGTATATTAAGCCATAAGTTCACTGACTCTGGCTATAGCTTTTCTTTTAATATTAGCTTATATATCTCAATATGCTTTTATATCCCCCTTCTGATTCAGACTGTTTATAATTCCTCACAAAATGTATGCTTTTTCTTCAAAAATATATCATTTTAAAAAATGCATGGCTGGTGATGACAATGTGTTCAAAAAACTCTGTAATATTCCTATGAAATAAAACTAAAACCAGCCAATGCTACTACCATTTCAATATTTTGAACGCATGCAACGCTGAATTTGTCTAAGCGACTGTCATTACAAAGTTTATTGCTTCAAGGATAACATCAAGTTTACAGTTTAAAAGATCGTTATTCTGTCACTATAAAAACTCATCCTTATTCTTGAAAGCCAAGATGCTGGTTCATATGTTCAATTCTGTCTTTCATGGTACTCTTTTAACTCCCCTGTCCTGACCATGAAAGCTGCGACTACTCAATAGCTTAGAAGAATATCACACCATTTTTGTTTAGTTTACTTTGCTTTAAACACTGAAGTTTGTCATCGTAGACCTGAAGGTATTACAACTAGATAATTTTCTAATGCTTCTGCTACAGCAGAACACTAGCTGAGGTGGACAAAAGCTGGAAGAATAAACCTAGTTATTGGGATAATTCCCTCTGTTTAAATACTTCAGAATTACTTGGAAGAATAAGGTATTAAAATAAAATTAAACTAAAAAAAAAAAAATTCTTACAAGCATTTCCCAGAACTAGGATGCTGAAAAAATCAATATAATGTCATCTACAATTCAGTCTCAGAAAAGTTCATCTTATTAATGGTTGCTAAATCCATGAAAACACGAAGCAAGGCTCTATCATACAAGAGAAACTTTTACATAGGAGTCAGTGCTGCTGCTGGAGTTCTCAAAAAGCCTAATCCTCAAGTACCTGAACGCTTCTTTGTGTTTTTGTACATGCCTGATAAGCAAGTCAACCACAGCATAGCAGGCTAACCATACCTCTCAGTTCAGCCACTTTGACCATCAACATCTGCTGCTAATAAAACCACTTGAGCAGGTTACCAGCCAACAGGTGTTCTTAATCTATCAGCTATATAAACAGAGTGACACCTATCAGTAACAATGCCACCCTCTCCCAGCTCTCTGCACTTTACATGTGTGGCATGTTAAATATGAGGAAGGTATGTGCATATGATGGCTGGACTTTGACCGTGTCACGATATCCCACATAATGGAACAAAAAGAATTCCAGTTGAGCTAATCAAGTATACTCTCAATTTATTGGCAGATGCCATCACACACATTATTTACTGTTGTATCATAACAGCACAAAAGGCTTAGATCAACTCTGGATTAATGCTTGACAATGACAGCTTAATTCTTCTCATCTGTTGTGTACTCCCCATTACTGTTATTTTTAGATGGTATTGATATTTACATTGGGATTCGACAATGAGTCTCTACCTTAGTGGTGATTATCCAAAGATAAAATCAAGATGTTTAAATCACAATGGAAATGACCAATAATTATTTTGACTGTACTGTTTGCACAGACAAAGTATCTCAAGACAGAATTAATATTTTGTAGTTAGAGTACTTTTGGGCTAAGTTTCTCCTGAAAGCTTTGTAAATCTGGAAGGCCGCACTCTGTCCTTAGCCTAGGAAACTTTCTGGTTATAAGCTGAGACCGTGCACAGACTGCGTGCTTCCTTGTGAAGCAGGGAGTCAAGTCACTCAAAATTCAGAATTGCACTCTCAACCCTGCGAGTTTGTGAGAATTTATCAAGAAGCAGTCTTTACCTAGACTACATGTTTATCCATGGGCACTTGCCTCATTCTCTACGCTGAATATAACCCCAGAAGCAACTTTGCCTGTGACCAGCCTATAGACTTATGTGTCAAACAAGAACAACACAGTAGCCTTAGAAGACTGCGGGTGTTACGAGGCCATTGCTGTTGCTCTACTCACAGGAGCATACAAATTCTCTGTTCACAGAAGGAAGCTAAAAATGATCAGAATAATTCTGGACAACAATAACAAATCATTAAATACGTACTTTTTCTTGACCACTCCCTTGTGCTAATAAAGGAAGAGGACACTCATGCAAATGCAATGACATGCAAATGACACCACTTAGACACAACTTGGGGAAAAGAGTGGAGGCAAGAGAACCAGCTGATGCAGAGAGAAGTTCAAACCTTTAGTCTTACCTATTCTCAGTAAGAACCAAGGTTTTCCTACTCACTGAACTTAGGGGAGACCCAATTCTGAGTAGCAAAACAGTTGAGCTAATAGGGAACTGCATTCCAGCATGTGAGTTACTGAGTCTGTTTTTAATTGCCACATGTGCTATCCATTATCACCTAGCTGCTCATACACTCATACTCACTGCAAAATCAGTTTTCTCAAAACCAGTAATTGTTTGCAGTAGAATATATTTGAAATAGTTTGCAAGACTTTCAGAATTAGATATAAATTACTCAAATTAAGCTTTCAATAGCTTTGCCTGAAGAGGGAAGATGTCTATGAAACTGCTTTATACTTAATAGAATATTTTGAGAAGTATATTTGATGAACATAACTAAACTAGGAAGCAAGACCATGGTCAACTTCTTTCTAAAAGACAAGTACCACAGTTGTAAATTAACTGATGGCATAACCTATTCAGCATTATTAAGGTCATAGTTATGTTTTATAGGGGAATTTTAGGGTGACTGATGGCTTCTCCATCTCTCTGACTTCAAAAATTTTAACATGTTCTGAAAAGATGAAAGAGTAGAAAGATTTCTGTACCATAAAGGGGGCCATTATGAATGTAAATGGAATACCAAGTGTCTAAGTATGTTTTGCTTTGTGTTGTAAGGGTGAGGTACAGCAGCAGACTTGAAAGATGCTTCACATTTGTGCATGACCTATTTGTTCACATCCTCACTCTCCCTCATCAACATATCAGTTATGGCAGTAGTATAATTCAGCACTTTGGGAGGGAACTGAAAAGCTGGCTGGGGGAATGCAGTTTGGATGTCTGTGGAGTTAGTTACTTGAAAATAAATCTTTTAATAGGGCTCTGGTAGCAGATCTGATGAGAGTCTCAGCTTCAAATATATAACACTGTKACCTTTCCTTGATGTATCGTGGCATGGCTGACAGACATATTTCGCCATCGGCATTCAGAACATTTCAGACTAACTTTGCTTTTTACGATAGGATTACAAGGCAGAAGAAGGGCCTTCTGTATGATCCAGCTTTGCAATAAAGGTGAAAAAGAGGTAAGTGAACCCCAGTTGTGCTATAGGGGTGTCAGGTACACCTCCTGAACAGTACCAGAGTCAATCGTGCTAGACATCATAGTGGTAGCACAGGCAAAAATAAAAGGAGATAGTTTTGTATGTCAGTTTGATTACTCTGTCTGGTCAGAGCTTCCTTCTTCACTTAAATGTCAGTTTTGTTTGACCACTCATAGAGCTGAGAAAACAAACTCAAACTTTTCAAATTACTCAGTGAAAAGAAACCAGAGGTTATAGCTCAGAAGTCTCGAAGTATTAATATTCCAGAAACTTACAAGGAGCTAATTGAAAAATCCCCCTTTTAAACCAAAGAAAACAAGTCTTACTTGAAATATTTTTTTTGTGATTTAAAGGCTTAAACAGAAATATTTACAGATATAATTGACACAGCAGACAGACGAAGCCTGCTGCAGTATGGTAAGCAAATACAGAATTTCTGACAGGCAGAAAGTGTCCCTATAACACACTTCATGTGATGATACAGCTGTGTATCACAGATGGAGATTTTTTTATAGAGTTCATCCAGTGATCCAGATTACACCTTGCAATCTGGTTATTATTCTTCAATGGTACCTTTAAAGTTAAGAAAACCATCTATTCTGGTAGTTGCAGTGAAACACCTACTTCCTGTCAGTAAATTTTACGATCCATTTAGTCTGCCTTCTCCTATGTCACAGAATCCTATAATTTTACAACCAGTGGAGCAAACAGGACATTACTTTTCCCTTGTCTTCCCTAGGCACTTACAGCCTGACCTTTCCACCCTGTCTCGTTCATCCCAGCGATGCTGGAGATGGTCCCGGCAGCACTCAGACTCCCAACCTGAGCCCAGAGACATTTCCAAGGCCAGGCTCTGCTCCGCAGAGGTGGCTCAGAGGTCAGCCAGGTCTGCAGGCTAAGCTGCACCTTCATCAGCCTTTTAGCAGTGCTGAGATTAGGTCTATTGCTAAAAAGTGGGTGCAAGTCTACTTCCAGCCTCATACGGTGGCAACACCTCATTCACATTTCCGTTCAAACTGTGTTTTTAGAGATAACAAGATAAGACCTCGGGCTTCAATGAGGCTGGGCATCCACTCTTTTGCGCTGAGTTATGTCGCTCCTCTAAGTGTAGCAACATCCAGTTCCACTCCTTTACAGCCTGCTTCAGCGCCTCCCGGCCCTGCTTATCCCCCTGAAAGACTGCTAGTTTCCGATGGAAAAAAACCTACAAAACTTCTTTGAAAAAGTCTTGCCATGTTAGGCGCAATGTTGCCACCTCTGAAGTTTTTAGAACCATATTACTGATACGCTTTATATTATTACCCCTCCATATTTACCTGAGGGAAAAAGCCTGGAATATGAATGTGATGTCACTGTCCAGTAAAATGAGAAATGCAAAAAAGAAAGCTGTTCACCTTTACTGTATTCTTCTGATTTGGAAGTGTTTTTTAAAAAGGGTCTAGCATAAAGTGTCACCTGATTGCTACCACAGTACATATAATGATACATCATAAATATAATAAATTCTTATAAGCTATAATGAGGATGAAGTTATTTGTTCTGTTAGCTTTTCTTAAAAACTTAGGATTAAAAAGCAGAAAACATTTTTAGATGGCAATTTATTCTGAAAGAACTAGGGTTGTTTGGTCATAGGTATGCCTCAGTTCAAAGGAAAATCCTTAAAATAATTATATGTGTATTTAAGCCCTTTAAATGTACATACTAAGACATGCACAGCAAAGGTAACTGACAAAGGTAATGCATTTCTTTGTTTTTTTTTTCTCTACTTATATAATTCCAAAGTAGTAGTACTTAGAGTACAAGCAATCTAATACCAGATAGCATATTTATATGGTTACTTCACTGGAGACTGAAAATGTCAAAAATTACAGTATCAGTTCGTGTATTTATGTAGTGTAAATTCACCACTTTTCACTCAGTTATTGCTATGTATAAAATATAAGAAAATACTTACCGTAGGTATTATGGAGGCTTACTTATTTTTGGATACAGGATCCATTAATGGATGCACAAACAGGAGATCATTTCTAAAATGGATCCAACCAGAGGGGAAAAAATGGTCTGAAACTGATATTAGTAGACTAGGAATTAGGGGACTGGACTCAGTTCCTGAACTAATACATTTTCCTCTGCTTCACTTGGATCATTTACTTTATAGATGAGGAATCAGTACACAGCAACCAGTCAGAGGTAATGAAAGTGTTGGACTTTATGCAGAGCAGCATACAAATAAGCTCATTAATGACAATGAAATACTATGATAATGTAGGGACAGGATTCCCTCGATAAAGTCATGGTATGTTTTTTTCTTTTCTAAATGCTAGTGCTAGAACTAGCGCTTCCCCATATTCCTTTATTACGGAGAGTCTGCATTGTAGATTACTCTAAGGCTAAATCTTAAATAGCTCATTTAGATATTTAGTACTTTCTGTTTCTAAAAGAAAATTTAAATTATTCATTAAAAAAATCCAGCAATGAACAAATCTTTATTTCATTACTCATTGGTAGGGTTTTTTAAATACATACTTTTCAATTAGTCTTCTCAAAAAAAGCTTTAATCTCATTGTTACGTATACAATTTGTAATTTATTTTTAGCTATCTAGAAGGACATAATATAGGCATACATTTTTGGGCGATGATTTTGAAGATGGAGAATCTATTTCTTACTACCAGATATCAGTTACTATTTGGTTGAAAACTACAGTTCAATTTGAAAAGTTCTGTTTTTATTAGTTATACAGAACTAGCTGTATACAGTACATTGAAGAGTTGATCAGAACTGTGCTCTACACTTAGTACTAAATGATTCATCAAAGGTGGAATATATTCATTGTAGTTAGTGAATTGAACTACTTTTTATCATGTCCTACATGATTTTTGAATTTTGACTTTAATCCAGTTAGTGAGGAATATACCACTAGGAGAAGTGTAAATGACAGCTCCCTGGCATCATGCCTGATAGGTCAGGTTTAGACCTTTCCTGCAGAATTTGTATCCATCTTGCTCAAATACACGCAAGAGAGTTTGGAGGTAGACATTGAAGGTGCACGGAAGACTTTCTAATGGTACAAAAACAGTGTAATGTCAAACACAGGGTAATGTCCTCCTGTTTCCTGAACTAGTGAGCATGATGGGGAAGAGGTGGTACAGGTAATGCTTCGACATGTTTTAGTCAAATTCAACTTCCTTACTAGATATCTGGAGCAAATGGCAGCCAGTCAGCTCCACAGTAGCTTGCTGTGATTTATACCCTGACTCCCCTGCTACAGAATGGGTTCAGATCTGGTGAGATCAAGGTCACTGTTTGACTGCCCACCAGCTCAGTTTTCCTAGGAGCTGCTTGCTAGTCTACGAAGATATGGTTCAATATACAGTGTATTCCATCATGAAAAGAAAGCTTTTTTAAAATGCTAGCATATGTGATTCTCTTAATGATCAAGAAAGGTGAAAGGTTACCATCGATGCATTGCAATACCATATTGTGATTTACCAACACAGCGTGTGATAAATTTTAAAACTGTAACAAAACAGGGAAAAAATAAGAAACAGGAACTGTTTCTTTTTTAATACGGAAACATACCTTCCATTTGCCTTAGGTTTCATTTTAGTCCTATTGCACAGCGTCTCAATAGTATTTTAAGCTATATGTTATTCACCTTTTCTAAGAAAAATCTTTGCAGGATATTTTATTTTATACTACATGTCCTAGTTGCTAAATTAGCCATTCTTTGCAATATTCATAATCCAGATAGGTAATCAGGCAAAATCCCTTTTTAGTAGATACTTCAGACATTGTCTTTTTCAAGTCTTGTGAAGGGAATTAGAATTTATCATATGTAGAGTGCAACCTGTCACTATCACTACTTAGAAAAAATAATAATAATAACAGAAAATTTACAAAGTTTGAAATGTTTCAACAAACTATCTGAATTTGTTCCAGATTATCTCATTCTGGAGAGTTTTCTGCAAATTTTATCAAAGGAAAGGTCTGAAAGAATGCTGAATTCATACAGTGCATGCTATGTCCTCTGGCATTTGAGAGATACCACATCCCACTGATCTGTGTCCCAAGGGGAAGGAGAAGGAAGAGGGAGAGAGAGGAGATATACCCAACCCACGCACACCCATCTGACTGTTGAAGACTTTGCTTTCAGTAATGCCTTCCCACTCCTCCTCAGAGTAAGTTCTTTTCATTCTGCTTATTCCATTCTTACAAAAAATTTTGCAAAATATGAGGATCCCCATCTGCAGAACAGAGAGACAGAAATCAAAGTCATCTATTACCATGGTTGATAGCTGTTTTAAGTTACCAGAAATATTTAAACCTGCAAACCTGTAAAATCCACAGCATTTCCATACCATAACCTGAATAATGTTCTTGCTACATAGCTGGATGGAGAAAATGCTAGTCTGCTAACATATCTAGATAAAGATAAAAAGGCACATTTGAAAATAAAAAGGAAAGGAAAACACACACATGAGAGAGATCAAAACAACAATTACTCATACTGGGACTTGTCCTGCTACTGCCCTAAAGTAACTATATCTTTCCTTTTGAACACTTCAGCTCCAAAGCCTGACAAAACCACAGCGAGGCATATAGCTTAAAAATTGAAACAGAGTGCTCAGGTTATGTGGAACAGAGATCAGACTTCTATGAGGCTCAGTCAGTCAAAGGAATTAATTAGGAGCTTGCTTTTGACAGGCCAGAATGTTTTAAAAATACATATATTCCTGTTTCAAGGTCTATTTGAGTTTGAGCTACAGTCTAAACTAACAGGGACAAATTCAGTGCCATGCAGTACTCTTTAATACCCGCTGAAAGCTAGTGGCACTTGTGGAATGCAGCAATGTGCTGGGAACTTCACTATCAATAGCTCCAAGTTAGGCAAACTGCCTGTATAAATGGAAGTCCTTTTTGTTTGCATCTTACAAAGCAAAGAAGTTGAATCAAGAATGCTGCTATCTCCAGTTAAACAGAAATACTTCTGTTTCGATGGTAGGTAATACAGCATCCATCACTCTGGTAGATTATGTTAGAAAAAGCAAAACAGTCAATATACACTTTGCCACGCAATTTCTGATTAGCTATCAAACAGAGAAAGGGACATGATGGGCATAGTATAAAGAAAGGATAAGGAAAATGATGGTTTGAGAAGGACTCTGGTGTGATTACATAGAATACCTCTCTAAAGAAAAAATAAAAAAGAAGTGAGGTTAGACTGAAAAATGTATTTGTATTATAGAAGATTCCAAGTGCTATCAATCTTGCTTTAACAACCTTAACCTAACCAAAATGTTGTTTGGTAAAATGCTCATATACATGTGTGTTCCCACATCCCATTGATTTCTAGTGGAAAATTTTCACCTCTGAAAATAAAAGTTTGATACTTTGTGTTTTTTTTAATCTTTTCAAAACCTTTGTCTTTATCCCAAGCTCATTCTTACTCATCCCGTTGCTTGTGCAGGACACTAAGTACACTTTGTAAGGTAGGTTGTTACAGAATCCATATTAGAGGTCCAATTCTATTTGGGTCTTCAAAACAGTCAGACTTCTTCATGGTTTGGATCAAGTCCCTGAGTACAGGTAAATTCTTACATTGCTCTTTTGTGATCTCAGGGTGTTAAAAAGTTCTGCCTAAAAAAGATAAAAGGTCTGTGCTTAGTGTAGTTTTTACTTCCATTTTCAGCAAAAGACATGCGTACAATCAAGATGACTGGAAGCTCTGTATCACATTCAAAGTATTGTGATGAATGGTTAATTACCTCAGGTAAGAAAACAATACATATTATTACTACTACCTTTTTAAAAGATTACTTCATTCTTAACTTTCTGACTCATGCTTATATTGACTTGTCTCTCCTTTGCCAATAGAGATAAAATGCGCTTTTTGTTTGAAGTGCAACACACAGTACACCTTACATGTCACAGAAAGCAGGGCATTTGAGTTGTTTTTCCAGTATCAATGATAAGCACAATTTGTGCTTCAGATGGTATGAACTTTCAATCAGGTATCACATTAAACAGCCAAACAATAGCACAACAAATTAGTCTATTTTATAGGCCTTGTTTTTTACTTGCAGTGAGTTACACAGATGTTTCATTCATATTTTACCTAAAAACTAATTGCTAGTACAAAGCTGAGGGCACAGTTCTGATGTGCTCACACCTTTGAGCATAAATTTTGTCAAAGTGTCTTATCAGTCCTTTTTTTTTGTATTTTTTGCCAACAAACTACATTTTTGAGAAGCTTATTCTTAGTTTCTCACATCCACTCACATCACTTATACCAAAGTCATTTTATTTACAGCACTTACTATTAGCTGAATACAACTATTTCATAGTTAACTATAAGCTTGTTCTAGTGCATGCTTTGAATTATGATCTAATGTGAACTGTGCATTCTTAATCCTGAGTCAGTGATTAAACCAAGTCCCTTTTTCTCAGTGATTTTTTCCATGATGCTTAGCTTCCTGTTGTCAGATGTGTTACCTCCCTGAAAGAATATTTATCCAATTAGGCAAACAAATAGAGAGGCTGCTGCATTACTAGGCACAACTCATAACAGTACTTAAATAAGCCCCAAAGGACAATTTCAAAGTGTTTCTCCCACCCATAGACAGTTTTGAAATTCATTTTCTGCAGTGATATAGCTACATTACATGGATTTGCTCACCACCTGGGAAATCAAACTTTTTGATGAAAAATGACATATGTTAGTTATGTAATCAAAAAGTAGCCATAAGAATCCCAAGAGGTAAGGAGACTTTAGCACTTGATTTGACTGAACCATACGTTCATCACCGCTAGAGATAGTTGCCCAAAAATCCAAAGCCAAAATCCAAACTCCAGCTATAGCCAGGCTCTCTAGAGAAGAGTTTTAATGGACCTGTCCCGGACTAATCAGGCTCTGATGAAACCAGGAACAAAACTCAGGGAAGTACACTCTCAGCAAAAAGTGAACTGGCTCCTCGATGCCTCACTCAAGAAATGGCATTTGAGTCAGTAACATTGAACTAAACAGTAGCTGGAGTTGTTGCAATTTATTGTATCCTGCCAAACCCTGGAAAGGCATGGTAGTTATTTAATTTGGCTATGATCTGTCTTTATCAAGATTCTCTTGCCCTCTAATTCCTGCTAACGTTAGCTGACTTGCTAACAAGAGAAAAATATCTTCATACATCTATCAGACCGATTTCCACATTAAGAGGTACTTGGTCAGTAACTCAATACACAATCTCAGTCATATACCAAGTTGTCCAAAACAGCTTGGCCCATGGAAGAGTGGTTTTATTAGGGTAAAATGCAATTATATAGCTAAAACTATCCATGCTGTGGTCACAGTAGGCAATAAACCACTTTGGCTATTACTAACCTGAATGTAAACAAGACCTTAAGAAAATAAGAATAAATATCCTTTTCCTCCTGAGGCTAAAAACAAATATGAGGATTAACACAGATATCCATCTAAGTAAAGTGACTACTAAAATGGTCAGTCCCCTGATGATAATCTCAAAACTGGTTTCTCTTCTGAAATAGATGGTTCAGAAGGTGGAGAGAGGAAAGAAAAGGAAAAGTTCTGTATTTTTTCTTAATATAACTTTAACAGAGGCTGCACTATGCCTGATGAATTCAACCAGACAGTCCTAAAGAGATGAATTTTAACTCTGAATGATGAAAACCTCCTTTATGTATTCATCTCCCATCGGTCTTGACAAGAAGAGTGTAAAAATAATAGAATAACTTGAAACATCAAGATGGTCTTGAACCATTCCTTTAACATCAGGTTACAGACCATATCCACAAAAGAGGATCTTTCTTTGGTCATGCACCAGTACTGACAATTGCATCAGCAATGCCTGGGCACTCATATGCACCTGAAGGTACCTGACTTTTGAGGCAGCTCCGCTTTGGCAATCCTCGCTCCACAACACAGCAGGCTGTAACTATCGGTTCTGCTTACCCACTGTTCAAGCCACAGCAAGCAGATTTTAAGCGGAATGCAACATATCACTGTTGCCCAAAGCAAAGTAGCAAAATGGCTATATTCTTGAGACAGATATTTAAAAAATGAATAATCTTGATGATGTAATTTTAACAGGTAAAAATATCATCTTAATGAGCATTAGTAAAAATGGATTATTCAGAATATAGAAATAGTAATCTTTTTTATGACTAGACCTAATTTGAGACTACAATGGGAGTGAGTGCAAGAACCTTTCACTTTTAAGAAACTAAGAAGGTATAATGTACTTGTGGTTATAGTTATGTGGCAACAGTTATCTCAAAAATTTCACAGAGTCAGTGTTTTTTTCCTGTTTTATATCAGGACACAAACATGATCAGCTGAAGTTTACACATAAGAACTGATCACATTCATTTATAATCAAGGTTTGGCATCTATATTAACCTTTAAATAAGAGTGAAATAGCCATCTGAACAGAGAAAATCCATTGTACAAGCACATACAATGCTGAAATCTAACCTGTCCATTCACAGCCCATGATGCTATTGATACCTTTAAGAAGACATTTTTTATGCTAAAAAGAGCAAAACAGTATTTGTGTTTATTTTATACACCGTGAGGCATAAGACAGTATTGATTAAGTCAATAAGATTAATTTCTTTTGAAATTGGTTTTCCTTTTAAAAATGCATGTGCACACACACTGATGCACACCCGGTACATCACCTTCCTCAAGGCTTACTTTAAATCAGTTCTTGACCTGAACATCTTCAAATTGTAACCAAAGGTATTGACTTCTTATATTTATCATGACTATAAGAAAAAGAGTAAGTCTCAGGTATATTACATGTTTGCACAAGATATGAATTACCAAGGAACTCCCCTCTATCCATTTTTGCCCTTTCTGATTTTCTCTTTTTCATGTTATCTGGCCTCTAAACAATTTTTCAACATTTTATAGGTAAGCAATTAAAACATAATGTATATTATGCATATATGAACAGAGACAGGGAGTTTATTTTTCTGTAAACTGACAATACTGTTTCACTGAGGTCTGGGAGTGGTAACACCCTTTTATTGACGTCAGTAGAAAGGGAAAGTTAAATCATTAACAGACGTTAAAAATCAATTTGGCTACTTCTGGCAGGTGAAGTCAGATATTAAAAAAATGATGAATCTTTTGGCTCTTTCTTTCAATAAATTGATTTCATGAAATAAGGAGTGATAAGGGAGTTTTATAAAATATAAACAGTATATATTATAAATAATAACACATGGCCCTATAGCAAATGCTCTTGCGATTGATCACATCAGCAGAATCCCTTGAGTGGCTTACAGCATAGTCACATTGGGATCATCTGTTGTACTATCCATATGTTAACTAGATAACTGCCTACTGAGGCAAATTTATAAAGCTAAGTCTAATGAAACCAGTTTTGTTTGTTAGATTTATTTCTTGCTGTAGGGATGATGTAAATGGATAGCTGCACATGGCATGTTTTCAAGGGAGCAAACCCTACCTAATTCAGGAATACAATTCTCTAAATTTAAAGAATAGTTCTGATTTCACCTTCAGAATGTAATCCGCAGAAATAAAGTACAAGCCATAAAGCACTCATTCTGTGCCTGCACCTGCCAGTTCACAGTTATTTCAGCACAGTTCCCGAAAGGGAACACTGACACATTTCAGAGCAGAGGGATGTAATGATTAGCACCAGACTATACTGGTTCAAAGATAAGTGAATATGCTCAAAAAGAGTTACCATTTCAGTGGCCCAAAACAGTTTGTGCAGCCCATGTAATTTCTGCAATAATGCAAAAGCACAATGCCAGATGCCCATATGGAAATACCAATAAAAGGTAAACTTACAGGACCCTCCCAACTATCACAGCGGCTATTTGTATCTAAACCTGTTATGGGAGCAACCTGGTTCCAACTCCCTATGGCTAAGTCGGCACTTTGTTTTCACTTTTCAATAGTGAGTTTATGGATCTTGACTTTGCTGACATTTGTTTCAGAGAGGAAAAGGAAAACTGGTCCATAAAGCTCCCAATGGCTGAAAAGTAAAACCAGGAATGCTTGTGAGAAAATTAAAAGCAGATTGCTGGGTGGAATAACCGACCAGGGATCTTATAACTGATAGGCCCCCTTCTTGCCAGGTGTTGTTACAGAAATTATTTTAATAGTAGCTCACTGGGTAAGTAAGCCTTAGAAAACAGGAAAAGAGCTGCAGTTTTGTGTGCTTGTACACAAAATGACAGCATGTCCATTAACCTTTCTCAAGCGTGATAAATAAGACTATCATCCCATATAACTTTATCACCTCATCCCATACCCTATCATCACATATAAAGAAATTGTCATTTGAATCATTAAAGATGTCCAGATATACCTTATCCTGCAAACATCACCTGTGTCCATACACAAAGAGTGAATTAAGCTATTCTCATACAGGTGGTCTGTGCTACACTATTGGACAAACTATGCGTTTGGGATGGAGGAAACAATATTAAGTTAGTCATTCCTTTTCCTTTTCATATTTTAACACATCACTATTTTCTTTTATAATCTTTCCAACTTTTCTGGTGCCAAGTATGTTATGAGGTAATGTTTGCCCCAGACAGGTCTTCAATTCCAGTCATCTGTCAAAGGAAAAGTCAAATAGTGGCACTGCTTTCACACCTGGTGCTTGAACAAATCCATTGTACTGTATCTTTATGCCAACCTACAAATGAATTATCATTTGCTTGCATTGGAAAAGCAATGGAGGAGAGCTCATTGAAAAGCCTTCTATTCATTTCTGTCATGAGGCAGACCTGAACACAAACTTTAAGATATTAAAATAGTTCTTCTTCACTATTCTATCTAAACCAAGGGCATTCCTCATCAAGCTATCTTATGGTTCACCGAACTCTCCACAAATATGTGGAAAGAATTTACATGTGGTCTGTTGACATCACTACCTCTCTCTCACTTGTCCTTACATTCAGTTAGACAGTGCTTTTCAATTATTCTCTAGCAGTTTTTAACCACTATTCCTTCTTTCCACCAGTTCCAGTCACAAGTCCTCCATCCAGTTGTATTGGACAGATCATTCTATTTTGACTTATATCAACCATAATAAAACTTTCTATTTTAGATTTAGAAATTTATATTTAGTTCATCTGAAGATTAGGAACCCCTTTCAGATTCTTCAAAAGAAGCAGTCTCGAAGAAATTCAGAAAAATCTTGTGCTACAAGACCTATCCTTTATTACTTTAGCAGCCTTATCCTTTTGAGAACGTAGGATATAAGAAAATTAAATAGCCTTGACATATCTCATTATAGACTGCCTCTTTAATGTTCCAAAGAAGAAAATATCAGAATCACATATTGTTAATGCTAAGCTGAAACTAAAAGCACTACTTACCAGTTTTCAAATAAGAAATAAACTGGAATAAACTGGAAATTATCTGGTCCAACCCCCTGCTCAAGCTGGGTCAGCTACAGCAGGCTGCCCTGGACAGTCATAGTTGGGTTTTGAATGTCACCAGGGATGGAGACTCTCTGGGTAGCCTATCCCAGTGTTCAACCACCCTCACAGTAAAAAAATTCTTTCTTATATTTATGTGGAATTTCCTGTTTTTCAGTTTGTGCCCATTGCCTCTCGTCCTGTCACTGGGCACCACTGAGAAGTGTTTGGTCCTGTTCTCCTTATACCCTCCTATCAGATATCCGTACATATGGATAAGGTAGATCCACTGAGCCTTCTTCAGGCTAAACGGTTTGAGCTGTCCGCCTCTCCTCCCATAACAGATGTTCCAGTCCCTTCATCACCTTAGTGCCCTATGGCTGGACTCATTCCAGTAGCTCCGTATCTTTCTTGTACTGGGAAGTCCAGAATTGGATCCAGCACTCCAGATGTGGCCTCACCAGTGCTGACCAGAGGAGAAGAATCACCTCCCTTGACTCCCTTGACAGTGTTCTTTCTAATGCAGCCCAGGATACTACTGGCCTTCTCAGCCACAAGGGCACATTGCTGGCTCATGTTCAGCTTGTCGTCCACCAGGATCCCCAGGTCCTTCTCCGCAGACCTGCTTTCCAGCAGGTCAGCCCCCAGCCTGTCCTGGTGCATGGGTTTATTCCTCCCCAGGTGCAGGACTCTGCACTTCCTTTTGTTGAACTTCATGAGGCTCCTGTCGGCCCATTTCTCCAGCCTGTTGAGGTCCCTCTCAATGGCAGCACAGCCCTCTGGTGTATCAGCTGCTCCTCCTAGTTTTGTATTGTCTGCAAACTTGCTGACAGTGCTCTCTACCCTATCATCCAGGTCATCAGTGAAGTTGTTAAACAGTATTTGCCCCAATATTGACCCCTTGGGGTACACCACTAACGACTGGCCTCCACTGGACTTCGTGCCACTGACCACAACCCTCTGACACCAGCTCAGCAGTTCAGCCAGTTTTCAGTCTACCTCACTGTCCACTTATCTAGCCTGTACTTCATCAGCCTGTGTACGAGGATGTTATGGGAGACAGTGTCAAAAGCTTTACTAAAGTCAAGATAAACAACATCCACTGCTCTCCCCTCTTCCACCAAGCTAGTCATACCATAATAGAAGGCTGTCAGGTTGGTTAATCAGGTTAAGGTTGGTTTACGCCTTTGTGAATCCAGGCTGACCTCTCCCGATCACCCTCCTGTCCTTCATGTGTCTGAAAGAAGTATCCAGGACCATCACCTTCCCAGGGATCAAGGTGAGGCTGACCGGTCTGTAGTTTCCCAAATCCTCCTTCTTGTCCTTCTTAAAGATAAGGGTGACATTTGCTCTCTCATACTCCTCAGGAACCTCCCTAGATCACAATGACCTTCCAAAGATAACTGAGAGTGCCTTCGCAGTGACATCGGACAGCTCCCTCAGCACTCACAAGTGCATCCCATCAGGTCCCATGGACTTGTGTATGTCCCGTCTGTTTAAGTGTTCCCTAACCTGATCCTCCTCCACCATGGAGGCTGGTGAGTCTTCAGGACACTACCTGGCTCCAGACTTGCCCTCTGAACTCAAGGGCTTGGGATTCCTGAACACCAGTCTTACCAGCATTGAGGTGATTGAGGTGAAGAAGGCATTCAGTACCCTTGCCTTTTCTGTGTCCTTTGTCACCAGGACCTGCCCCATTTAGTAGAGGACCCACATTTTCCCTAGCTTTCCTTTTGCTGCTGCTTCCTTCTTGTTGCCTTTCACATCTCTTGCCAGAATCAGCTCCAGGTGGGCTTCAGTTCTCCTAATTTCACTAATGCACGGGCATTAGTATCAAGTTATTTTTGACAGAAAAAAAATGAGTAGTTCTCTCTAAGTATGCACACAGGATATATAAATGTGTGGTTCTTAAGACACACCCCATCCTTATCTGACTTTCAAATATACATATACGTACATACACACACAAAAACACATACTATATATATATATATGCACATTCCTTTAAAATATGATGTTATGAGGGGTTCACAGTTTGTTTTATTTATTTTACTTGAAAAAGATGTCTGTACAAAATCCTGAGCCAATCAGACCACAGAACATACAGTACATACTACTCAGGAATTGAACATACCCACCATACCATACACGGTGACTTTGGCATGTTGGCTCAGTCAACGACTAGAAAAGCAAAGGCTAATGGCTGTTGCTCACAGCTCATACAACATTCCAATAAATAGAAGATCCTTTCACAAAAAATAAAAATCACACATACTCAAAGTATGAAAACTGAAAATAATCAATTCATATAGGGGTTACATTCACTCCAGATCTCATCTAACCTATTCAGTCTTACACAGCATAGTGTCAGCTAAAAATAACAGTAGTTCTGCAGCACTGAATTCAAAAGTCACCATTTCCTTGAATGAAGTCATGATCTTACGAAGTACTGTTATCTTCTAGGCTATTTCATCTAAATAGTATTCCTTATACACACCAGGATGGTTCCAAGCAAAAGTAACATGCAAACCTGCTTTTCTGCTTTCCCACCTACTTAAAATGGCATCACATACCTTGCAGAGTCAAAATATGCATCTTTGGCTAATTGCCCACCTTCTGGAATGTGCGCTTCATTAGTTCTATCAAATTTACCCCTTTGCGGTTAAATTTATCTCCTGCTAATACACGTCATCATACAAATGGCATTACAGAATTCCTTATATGCTCACACATTTAATAAGTAGGCAATCAACATGTTATTTTTAGTCATATGTGGCTTCTGAGCAGCTCTATGGTAGCTCCCAGCTAGTTCACATAAGCAGCTGAGCACCTCCATTAACATGGGGGACACTGTGTAATCCAAATTCCCCAGCGGTGGGGAAGGAGCTGGGACACAGAAGCTGCAAAGACCAACCTTGCTGGAGCATCCCAGAAGCCAGCAGGATCCTGAGCCCAGCGCTGTCCCAGGGCAGGGTCCCTGAGGACTCACCTGTACCCTCTTGCCGGTAAGCTCAGCTCACCATGTTGCCTCGATGTACCTGTGGCTCTCAGTCATAAGAAGATTTTAATATGACCAAGGCTGTGAGGTTAGCAAGGCTGCCACTTCCCTCTGAGGATTCAAATGAGTTCCTCAGTAACCTTGCTGTGCAACAAAATCCACCTCTTTTACCAGGTGCAAAAGTTATACCTTACATAAGGGGTAGACAGTACTAGGTTTGAATGAGAATGCTATTAATATGTAATCAAAAATGAATAATTCTGAGTTGATATACTGGTATCTTGCATAGCTAAATGTTAATGTTCACCACAATTTACTATATAGCTACAGATCCTTTGGGTAAAATACTATTGTCTAGGTAAAGCAGAAGGTGAGATTAAGATAATCACAACAGTGTTTAGGTGTGTTTAGACCAACTCCTCCTCCACAGTACTCTTTTAGTTATTTGCAGCAACTGTCTATAAGGGAATGATAAGTTTTGACCAGTGTTAATATTCTGCTTTTTTATTTTTCCTCAAAAAAGCAAAAGCAACAAACACACCCAGTCACACATTCTTAATTTGCTTATCTTTTTTTTTTTCTTTTAAATTTTCTGTCCCTCTATTTTGCAGTGCTTATGTCTCTCTTCTACATTGCTCTGTTGTACCTGCTTTGCTATACTCTCACGTTTTGCTCTTCCCTACTCCTTTCATATACACGCAAGCAGTTTTCCTCTCTGTTTCCTTTGGTATTGTTTACATGCTTGTGATTTTGATTCACAACATGAATTCTTTGCCTCTTCTAGACACAAATCTTCAGAAATAGACAAGATGCCACCTTCTTCTAACTTTTAGGTCTCCAAGGCTGCCTTTTTTTTGAAAAAAAAAAAAAAACAGATGTCAAAAGCCATCTCTAATGTCTGTGAAATGCTACCTGTGTGTGTGTGTGTGTGTGTGTGTGTGTGTGTGTGTGTGTGTGTGTGTGTGTGCAGGATTTATGGTGAGGGTGGGGATGGTAAGAACAGGAAAAATGTAAGGAGGGAAAATAATGACAGCACTACATAGTTTGAGGTTTGAGGTTTGAGGTTTTAACTCAGTAGAGGCATGGCTCTATTCATTATCTATTCATTATGGCATTCAAATGCCAGTGAATTCATACCTGAATACTTGAATAAATGAAGGATAAATGTGGTTCTTAATTTTTCAGTGTCTATTAATATACCCCAGGGATCAAGGAGCTTTAAGATATTTCATATTTTCTAGCTTCTATCATAGCCAGAAAACACTGAAATCTTTAAATGGTACTATGAGAGTTCCTGATGAAGAGGACAAAAATATTTTTTCAAAAATAAATCCATGCACTGACAACTTGCTTTGATTAGAAAACAGAAGTTCTATCCAAGATTCAAAAAAGACTAATTCTTGGCTTATACAATTTTTTCTCATGCTTGCTTCTACTGGGCAAAATGCAGGTACTGAGAACAGAGATCTAATTATCCAAATCAAATTAATGGAAAAGAAAGACTGCTTAACATGGTTAAGCATAGTGTGAAATATTACTACTACATTAATCAATACAGGCAGTTTGTAGAGCCCATGACAAGAGATAGTTCAAAAGCTGAAAACTAAATATTTACAAAACCAATTACCTGAAAGAGAGAAAAAACGGGGGGTATCTTTTGTGTAGGGCAATAAAAATAGGGCTCAATAGAATCACGTAGGTCACTAATTTCACATAATAGAGGCCAATTTCAGAAAGCTCCATAGCATGCTTACCACACACATACAACCAAAAGCCATTCGGAATGACAGTCAGACATGTCTTTTTTTTTGCCCAAAAGACCTCAGGTCACAAAACAGTGCACTTTGTGAGGAAAAGCGAAATAATACACATCACTAGCACTCCTGCAACACAGAATTTTTTAAATGAAACTTCACAGATGATCCTGAGAAGATCACCATCCTCCTGACCTAAAAATCTGGCAAGCAGTTTAAGAGTGAGCAAGATGCCACAGCCAAGCACAAGAGAAGTTTCTCAAGTAAACAGGAACACTTGCATATGCAGCTCAGCATCCTTCGAGCCATGGCAAATGTCCAGGGCTTCAGAGGAATGCGGGAGAGGGAAGAGGGGGAGGGAGCAGCAAATATCTGCATCAGGAGAGGATGTAAATAATTCTTCCTGGACTCTGGAGATAACCAGCATGGGATCTTCAGGGTTATGAAGGAACCAAGTCATGCTTCTATTATCAATGTTTATGTACAATTAATTTCATTAAATCTTTGTATTAAACTTTGCTATCAACAGGAAGTAGTAGATTATTGTGGGGGTAACTACTCATTTTTGTTAGGATGAGGAGGTAGGAGAGGAAGAAGAGAGAAAAACACGAGAAAGATGTCAGTTGTCCACAGAAAATGCAATGGTTATGGCAATTGTGCGAGACAAGAGACTGCCTACATAAAACTAATGACTTCTTTTTTTTTTATTTTTATGGATAAACTATCAGCCAAGAAAAGTCCAAGGCTAAAAGTTGCATGAGGACAAATCAAGGTTTTGGCAGAGGCCTGTTCAAAAAGGAAACCTGTCCCGAAAGATTAAGGTACACCAGAAGGAGCTACTTAAGTCATTATGTTGCCCTTATCATAATGAAGTTCTGGTCAGTTTCTCAGTTAACTGCTTCTGTCTATACTTTCCTCTAAGCCCCCTTCCAATGTGCAGTGTATTTTTGCATATTACTATTCAAAACATTCACACTGAGATTCCAGTGCCTGCTCATGAACATTCCTAGAGGGATGGGTTAACTGAAAATCCAGGTTCAGGCTCTATTCTCTTCCATTCCTTCCTCTGAACCTTCTCCTTTCTCATACTACCAAGAACATGCTGCTTTCTGAAGTATGCTGGTCTGAGGATAACTTCACTGGATCCCATAATTGGTAGAGGCAAGACAAAAATCATGGTTTACTATAAAGACAACACCACATCTAAGGAAACTGTTTCAGAGCAGTATGTATACACTCCAGTCAAGAAATTTTACAAGATAACTGTTATGCTTCATTTGCTTTCTTTGTTCTCATAATGCTCAAACACAAGAGAACAATGCAATTTTGGTTTTGTTAAGAAATTTATTACTACAGTTAAGAATTAACATAGACTGTCTATGTTCACTTAATCTTTTAAATTGTCTAAGCAAGCTTTCCAAAGATAAATCCATTCTTTTTGACCAACTATTTAAAAATACTAATTGTATAGTTAATCATTATAACCAGACAAGTTGAAGTATTTGTTTCTACCAAAGACAAACACAATGTTAAATTTTATATTGACTACATTGCAAGTAACTATCCAAATATATTGCCTAATTAATTCTGTTGTAAAGTGCATACTTCCTTCTCATGTAACTCAGCAACTTTCATTCTTACATCCAATGACCCAAAGTCATTCACTGGAAACCCTCAGCTTTCAGAGTCCTACAATGATTTCCTATTTTCCAGGTTGTTTTTAAAAGACAAGAGACATGTTCCTTCAGCTCGCTTATGAGAAAGTTAAAGGAAATTTTCTACATATTCTACACAACCAGAAAAGGATGGTTTCCAACACTTTCTCTTTGAGGCTTTTTGGACTGCTGCTCCCCTTTGCTTAAAAAACAAACCTTGATATGAGAACATTTCTTGCTGCTCTCCTCAGTGACATGAAACTGGTTGAGATGATTTGAAGCTATAACCCGGTAATCTCATTCTCTCCCTATCACTGTAGTGGAGAAACCTCAGAATGTCCAGATCTAATGATCTGTGATTTCCAAGAAACAATTCATCCCAAAAGCATAAGGGAAAGGCTCAGCTCTGAAACACTTTCTTGAAAAAACTGTAGGTTATGTTCCTAGCTTCAAAACATTCCTTTAAATCTTTCTCACTGACTTTTTCACAATTTGGAAAGCAACTGTCAAGCTAAGAAGGTGCTGGTTCTCAAATATCAAAATAAACATTTTCAGAACTTCACAATTTTAAAAGTAGCCCTTTTAAAGTCAGGGCATACAAAACCCAGATCTTATCAGAAACATGAAAATGGAAGGCTTATACTCAAATCACTGTATGACTGTGTTCACCTTCTACTCATTCTAGAGCATATTTAAAATGAGTTTACAATGRCTTAAATTTGTAAATCTATTTTCAGTTGAGAACTTCTATAAGGTTAAATTAAGTCCCACCTAACCTTTGTAATTTAGGCCATTTTACTAATTCAGTCTTCCACCTGGACATTCTGGAAGATTTAGAACAAATAAACAGGATTGATAGTCCTGTAAAACAAACAAAATAAGTAAAACAAGAAGTGCTTCCAAAGCACTCCCAAAAAGTAAGAAAGAAAAAATCCTCCTACTTTTTTAATAAAAGATGTTATGTAATGGACAAAATAATTGCTGTAAGTATTATTGTCATCCTAGGATATCTGACATTCTGTGCTTTTTATGCAATCAAGAATGTATTCTAAATTCCACACTCATGTTCAATGCCACTGTTCAGACAAACATTGCCTACTGCAAGAATTGCAAATGTGCCAAAAGCTCATGTTCGCAAAATTAGGTACAGCTGTTAAGTCCAAAAGCCATGCTGCCAACTTTTCTTACTATCAGGTTTCTACATCACAAAGACGGTCAGAGTATGTCCGCTGCAAAAAGAATTTCTCACACAAAAATAAAAGCATTTATCTGTTTTAAATTGCCTTTACTAGACCATCTCTGGTGGAAGAATAATCTAAATGAAACTAGAATAATCTAAAAGATTCCCCTTCACCGCTTTGTACTGTATAAAACAAAGAGCAGATATGGAAAGGCAATCTGGGCTGTACTTGATTACCCAAGAATAGAAAGGCTGTAGGACCAATCCAGGACATCATTATATTTAAATAACTCTGACTTGCTGTCAGTCTTAAAAGCTGCCAACAGTTTTTTCAGGGCGTCTCTGCCTGACAGAATCTCTCTAACAATGTTAAAATATCTTATCTCGCAAAGGCAGAGAGAGGAGGCCAAAGCAACCAGCCAGTTGGACGGTAAAGCCCAGCGAATTGCACCTCCTCGGCAAATGCAGTCTGTACAAGTACATACCAGCTGGGAGGAGAGGGCACAAGAAGGCAGTGTTTCTTCAGAGATCCCTCCTGAGCGCTGGGCTACACTTCAAGTTTTGTCTATTATACAGGTAGACAAAAATGCCAATATGCAGAATCATAACCGAAAATTTTCATGAAGGTGGTATGTCCAGAAGAAGGGACAATTCTTTGTCTTTTGTCTTCTTCATTTTAGTCATGCTAGAAAGAGTTGACAAAAGCATTAAAGCACAGTATAAAAAAAAAAAAAGATTCTTCCTTATTCTGTTGTAAAAATTGCTTTCCATATCATGATTTTACCCGTACTACAGAGAAATTTATCAGCAATGTAGTCCTGGAAAAAAGCAGATATCACAACTAAGGCAGGGATAGCAATGGAAACAGTATTGTGAAGGAGTTTGAGGATACGTGTTCCTGACTGATTCAGTCCACGCTTTGGGGAGGAGGCAAGTAATCTTGTTGTTACAAGTAAGAAAAATGCACCTAGCAGATCCTAAGTTGAATATCAGGACTGAAATGTACAAAAATCTAACTATTCTAATCAGCAGTTTCAGGTGTTAATCCTCTAATCCAAAAACAGTTAGTGTGCAAGAATGTACCTAGCAAAACTTCTGCCATTAAAGCCTGTGTTTTTGACAGTTATTATGTAAACTGTAATGTTTTCTGAAGAACATTGCCAAGATCCAGGTTTATTGTGCTGTGCACTGCCTAAAGAACATACAAATCCCCACTTTTAAGCCAACCAATTATATAAAGGATAAAGGGAAAGACAAACTTTCATCTCTGTTTTACAATGAGGCATAAAAGTACTTAAGAGATTTTACATATTCAAGACCTCAGAGCGATCCTGTGGCAGGATCTATGAAGAGAGTAACACCTTCTGGGTGTATAGCCATTTGGGGGCAGGAAGAAAAGTGTGGAGGTGAAAGGTTTTTAAGAGGCTCCAGTTCACAGCCCAAAGGAAAACATTAGTGAGAAGCAGGAGCAGCTCTGCTCCTTGTGCTCTTGTGGTCCTCCACGCACCAGCGCCTAGTGTCCGTGACAGAAATCTGCAATTACTTCTCCTCTTCTGGCTGTTGAAAGAGTTTCCCCAGCTTGACACCTAAACGGGCAATACGTGAATGCTAGCTTGTTCATCAGAGAGAGAGATAAGAGTTTTAAGTTGAGGGGAAAGTCTTAAACATGGTAGCAGTGTTTAAATTTATGAAATGAAAAAGGCTCCTGCCTCTTTTCTTTGAGATGTAAATACAGGTACTCTACTCGTTTTTCGCTATATTGCCATTATTATTTTCTTCTTCAAGGGTAACACTAAACTGTTTCCTTTTTTCAGACACCTTTAACTTGCTTTGGTAGTTGTATCCTTTTCTAAATAGTCCATATCAATCCTGTCTCCTTGTTGCAGGATATGGCACTCCAGGAAGGGAACCTTCCCCTTCTATCCCAGGGCCTAAAAACAACACAGAGTGAGATTCTTCTGTGAGCGACTATCTTTTCTCATCCTCAAAAAAAAAAAACAAAAAAAAAAAACAAAAAAAACAGTTCAAATGGAAAATTCAGCATTTCCCTACTACATATTATACATAATTGTGTGGCCCTTTCCATCCTCTTTTTGAGCCACACACACACATGCAAATTGTTGAAGTCTGGTCTTTCAAGAATAAATCTTAAATTGATATTTTTCTAATATATTTATGCAATACAAGGGAAGTTTCCCTTCAATGGGAAACTTGTAGACTTTTCTTTTGTATTTTGCATAGCAGTCAGTAAGTCTAGTCTGTAGCTTGACAGTGCATAAGATAGATCAAAATTTGATCAGTTCATTTTTATCACATAGTTATATTACTGTTATTCAAAATATTTTGCCTATATTTCACCAATATTGCCAGTAAGCACAATAATTTAAAAACTCAGTGCTGTCTTTGCAGTCAGTTCTTAAATTTTGTTAAAAAATAAGTACCTACATGTTTCCAGGACAACTTTGTTTCTAAAAGGGAGAATAAGTACTGAATTGCATCTACTCCACCACAATTGATTAGAGGCAAAAAAGGCCTAGATTATATGAACAGACTGGGATTTCTGCCTCCCCAATAACTGCCTGCATGAGTTGCTTTCATTACACCCTCTTTATTAAAATAAGAATACTGGCTGACAAACTGTTGATCACCTGAAAGAAGTACTGTTTGAAGCACTGGCAGTGCCAGTCTCTCCTCCCAGTTCTTGCAAACTCTTATCTCCATACATTGCTTAATCACTGACATTTTTGTGATGAAATAATCTCTCAGATGCTGGTGTGGCCTTCAAAAATTCCCCATAGAGTCTTTTACTTCTAACAACAAGAGAATTTAAACAGAAAGGACATTTCATTTTCAACATGCTTTACAAATCTGTTCCTCCTCCTAACCCTCTTTTTTTCCAAGTGGGTGAGGTATAATCACCTTAAAACAGTCACAGTGCTAAATATTTTGCCAAAGGTCATGGAGGTTTAGCGCTGGAAATGACATTGAATCCAAGCCTCTGTTACCAGTCCTTTAATGGATTACTAACCAGAACTTCATCTTTCTCTCTGTATTAGTTTGTGAGTTGCATTCAGAATTTTAATTTCAAATATAAGTCCTTCTTTCCTTCCTGTATCACACATGACCATTCATTGCATAGACCTACCTACTGTTTTATTTTAGTAAATCATTTCCTGGCATAACTCTAAAGCAGGCAGAGCCACTCAAATTCCCACCATAGAGCAACTTACCCTGCAGAACAGGACGCCTAGCCGTTAAAGCAAAGTGATGGCCTACGGCTGCTTAACATCCCTTGAGTGGACATTGGTCTTGACTGCAATGAAGACAAAGTCTGCAATAAACACACCAACTATTAAACACAGTTGTAGTGGATAATGGATGTAGTCACCAATAGATATGCCATCTAGAAACCTTTGTTTGCATCCCAGTGAGTGAATTTGACCTGACTGCAAATACACACCAAAATACACTTTGTCAAGAACAGATGGGAAGAAGCAGCGTACACTGAGCACAAGTTCTTTTCTTAATTGAAATACACTCCTATACATGCTGATCAGGACATGTTACATGCTGATCTAAGTCACAGAACAAAACCCGTAACAGGACAACCTACAGGACAAATCCCTTTATAGTTAATATATATACACATTCCAGTGTATTACCAACCCAGAGCTGATTTCAGTTTACATCTGAATTGTCAAAACGTACAGACTCTTACTCAAGAAGCAACATAGTAAGGTGCTCGTGTTATCGCATTACCTATCTTCAGAGATGCAAAAGAAAGGAAGGTATCCCTTATAAACTAAAAGATAGACAAAAGGAACATGTCAATTCATTAACAATCAGATCAGAAACTGAAAGATCTCCTCAACTATGCTTCACTAAGCTCCTTTTTTAATAAAAAAGAATCCTGAAACAAAATTTTAAAAAAGTAAAAAAATCTAAATATACTGCACTAGTATATTCATACAAACAGGAAATGTTTCTCTCTTCTACTTTTACAGTTTCACTGAAGATGAACTGCTTGCAGTGATAATTTCAGAAATGTTTTTCAGGTCTGATATGCAGAATTCAACTGCAGTAAAATGTGCCAGCAGCAGCACAAACTGCTTATTGCTCTTTCACTTAGTCTCACACGTATTGTGGTTGCATAATAATCCCTGCTACTGTCTGCCAAATTATATTTACATGAGCTCACCTCATGGTGCTTAAGAGTGCTCTGTTCAAAATACAGAGAGATTAAATAACTTAGACCTTTTTGCACACATTTATCTCATTCAGAGGTGCAATTTGAAGAAATGTATATTGTTGGTCATCTTGAGACGTGTTTGTCTGTTCTACTTCAGACACTTTTGTTTGAACTGTACTAGCAATTCAACATGTGTTGAACACTTGTAACAAGAGTTACAAGTACAGGAAAGGTAATTTTGTGCATCAGGCATACCCATCCTGTAGCCTGTGTCCAAATCCATAGCCAACCATCATTTGTTATAAAACCCCAAAGGCAAAAACTGCTGCTTGTTGATTCCACTTGTTTCAACATATATTGCTTCCTTCCTAAGAAATTACATTCCTTCCAACAATGTGCTGAATTCATCATGGTAGATGCTGACAGCACCCACAAAATCAGCCTTTTTACCTGCCCGTTCTCAAGCCGCACCAAAAGACAGACCCCAGACCCAGCCGTGCCAGGTCTGCTCTAACTGCTGCTAAATCCCACGCTAGTATCCTCCATCCAGTGCAACCCCCACCCCCATGCCTGCAGTCCAGTCATCTCCAGGTTTCCTAACTCCGGTTGCAGCTCGAGGCTCAGCATGGCCAGGGCACCTGGGCAACAGCACAGTAAGGAAACAGACACATGAAGCCCAAAACCAGCCCTCACTCGGACTCTCAGATGCGGAGATCAACTTATGAAATTGAAGAAGCTGATGAATGGATGAAACTGAGATTTTTTTTTAAGTAGTGGGAGAAGGAACTGTCAGTCAACAGTCCTCTTACAATATAAAATATACATAAAAGGTTGAATTAAGTTACGTTTGACAGAATACAATGCAAAATTGTATTAAAAGATGACCAAAAAAATCTAAGCTATATCATTATACAAGGGTAAAGAAAATCAGGTAAGTGTGTAGAGAACCTTCAAAAGAGTAGTTTTTGAGTTTTGTAGCTGGGTAAGACTTACGGACCAGATATATAATCGTCTTCTTGCATGACAATCTGAAACACAGCATTCAAACATCTAAGAATAGGCTTATTTCAGCCCAGTAAACTTATTTAAAGTCTCATTTTTGCTTACAGGCTTTGCTGTTTCACATTTTTCATGAATATTTAAGAATGATAGGTATTTTTACCACTTAAATATACAGCTGGCCCTTTCTAAGATCTGCAGGAAACTGATTTCTATCCAAGGACCTACGGACATTTGGAAAATATCTATTCATGCACATATAAGTCTGATGCAATAAATAAAACTTATGTACTCATACACATATTGCCAACAATTAAAATTTTTTCAACACAGTCAATGGGTGTTAGGTATTTAAAAATCTATTTAGCAAAAGTTTGAGTATACTTCCCCAAAAGTAAAAATTGTAATTGCACTTCATGCTCTGTATGAGCTGAAGTTAAACTGGAGTATTGGGAGGGTGAAAGAGAGCCACACCTCTCTACTCTGCACGGAGGGGAGCAAGGCCAATTTTCCAAGCTGCTGAGGTAAATACTCACCAGAAGATAAAATCTACGGAAAAAGCAAGTAGCACCTGGCTCAAGGTTTTCTGGAATTCCTCACCTTTTCTACCATCAAATAAAGCAATAACAGCACCCTGTGAGGAGGAGGGGGGTGTTAGGACATTGTAAGGGGTTTTTATGCATTTCTTCTCCTTTTAAGAAGTAGCAAGAGAAACAGGAAAAAAGCCTGTCAGGTTGGTTTCTAGGAGATACATTCAAGCAGTTTGTCCCATGCAAACAGGGTTTTGCATTATTTCCTCAGCCACGGATCTTGACACCAACCAACCTCCTTTTTAGAGGCCTCAAAAATCTTAGGAAATTGAGGATGTTGAACCAAGTATTTGGAACTGTTTTAGTCTCCTCTTTTAACTCTGGTTTGAATCAATATAGCACTTCCAACCAGGTTAAATCCAACCCATGCCATTTTTACAAGAGGAGAGGGAGCACCAAGAAAGGACTAGATGCTGCAGACACAGATTTACAGGGATGGCAGATAATGGCTTCATTAATGGCTTTTTAGGTACAACCTGGGTGACTCTATCTACTCCTCCTGTCACCACAGGACCAAATACAATCTATCTTCCTCACAGGGCAACAGCAAAAATTCACATAACATATTAGGAGACAAAATGCTGTCTGTGTTCATTACTATTGCTCACTACAAGCAAAAATTACGGCATGTTTAACCCCCTTGTCCACTTAACACACTGTCTGGGAAGGACATACAGTTGGTGTACCACTTCCCTTGCTATTGCCCCTACTGTTGAGGAGTCAGATGAGTTTTTCCCAAAGCAGAATTCAAAACTAAAGGCGAACAAAGGATTTTACCTTCTGTAAGAATGGAGAGGGTCAAAATTCAGGAAATTCACAAGTGATCACATGAAATTTGATTGCTGTTTTGCTTTCTTATTTTACCTAAAAACTTCCTAAAATAGCATGTGCATCCCCAAGAAGACATTGATTGGAGCAGGCCTGGGCAGCCAAAAAACTAAATGAGAAAAATATTTTTACAGGATTGAGTACCCAATCTGCAACACAAAATTAAAAAAAGAAGAACACTCATTCAAAGGGATTCAAAGCACTTTATTAAGGTATTTCTATTTGAGTTACCAATGGCAAAGCAAAATATGACAGTCTTCATTTCACAAGCGATCTCATATAACAAAGGAGAACTAAGTATGCTGCTCACATGGCTGCCAAATTTACATGCAGCAATTTGGAGGAATGAAACATACAAACCTCAATTTCCATCTGCGTGATCTTATTTTTAGGGATATCTTCATAAGCCAGCATAAAATATTAGTATTTTGAAGTATTTTAAAAATTATATTTCTGTAAAATTGCTACCCTCTTTTTCAGCAGGACAGATTAAAGCCTTTCAGAGATTATAATATAACAAAATAAATGCATACGTAGATCTCTCTTATCACTCTCCTTTAATGGCAATTCATTCATTGAATATTTGATGCAATTCTACCACAGGAACACAAATATACTACAGTTCCTTTCATCAGATGCAAAAATATTTTAACTCCTCCATTAATCCCAGGAGGTTTTTGCCAACCCTCCCTCTACACCCAGTAGCTATGCCAGTAGTTTTCTTGTACTCATATTAACTACCAATGTCAGATAATCATATGCACTGCAATGCTAAAACAGTCATTACAACCTGATATATTTTTGGATTGTATGAATTCTTGATTAACATCCTACCTAACTATGTTTTCCTAAATAGCTTGGTAAACTATTGCATTTTATCACGTTGCCCTTCCAGAGTAACCGGAGTAAGTGATGTATCAATTTTCTTCTGTAGCTATGGTCACTATTTCTAAACATGTTCTGTTAAAGTTAAAATCCCACAAGGATATTACAGGGCCCTGACAAGGCTCTAAATATACTTTAAAAAAAAGCCTGGTGAGCAGCTTAGCCTTCTTCCATATTTTCATCTTGGCTTGAGTTTTTAAGGGGGCCTAGGAAGATGTAAGCCCTCCCATTCAAAAAGCCAGAGTTTGTTTTGCTCAAACGCAGCCGGAGCCGGGGACTGACTGCACGGAGCTAGCTGAGTCAACTGATAACCCGGCGTTTCATGCGGAAGCACACTGCTTTGGCTTTGTACATACTAGGAAAGACGCATGTTTTCAGAAATGCAGAAGCATTCAAACAGTAAAATCCAACGCAGACAGGAGCTAACTCCAAACCGCTAACACAGAGTACAGCATGCTGACTTCTCTACGGAAGGGTTTTACCACATGCTTTAAGATACACCTGTTTTCCTTCTAGTGTTGACACAGTCTCAAGATAGTGCCCAGTTATATTAAGAACACATCCAGCTACAGAGGAGTAATTTCTTTCAAAACAAAACTAGCCCGTCCTTCACTGCACAGTCTCTTGTCTTCATGGTTCACATACAAACCTTTCAAATTAATTTAATGAACTCTTATGTTTTCCTCTATATTCTCATCTTGTTGGAGGCCTGATGTCACATAAATGGCATAGTTTAAAGCTGTAATATTTTTCTTAGTAGAAAACAGTCTGAAAAGGGCACAGTAAATATTCATTTTAACTGTGCTCTAACATTCAGAATTCTTTAGGGGTGATCTGGCATGAAAACATGTCAGCCTACAGTCTCCAAGACCAGAAAAAGGGCTATGCCACAACCCAGAATATTTCAGGGGTCCTGTTAAAATATCAGCTCTCATTCCTTCTAGTCAGCAGCCAATTAAAAGCAGAATGACTGGTCTGAACACGTGGCAAGATTCTGGAATTATGATCATTAGTTAAGGTTGAAGATAGTTTTGATGCTATTATAAGCCATTTTTCATTTTCCCCAGACTATCACTTTACAAATAACATATTGAATACTTATTCCAAATTAAAATTACTACTGAAAGCTGAGGGCAAAGTTCAACAAAAGAAAAATTTAAAAAACTGATCCTTTAATGATTCCTTGAAAATTATTGCAGACTCAATGCAAATACTTAAATTTGCATCATCAAGTTCAAAAAAACCCCATCACCTTAATTACAGGAGAGAGGGGAATAATGACATGAGGCAAATGATTGTTACCATTTTAAATCTGAGCAGAAATCCACGTTTCTCTCTGACAGAAACTTTAGATAACACACAAATTTTTGTTAACATTTAAGAAAAAAAAGAATAAAAAATTGCAAGAGACTATTACCCCTCACTAAATCTTCCAAAATAATAAGTAAATAAAATTATGAAATAAATAATAATTTTTAATGAAGGAAAAAAAAAATAAAAAAAATCTCTGGCCAGCCTGCAAGTTTCGCTAAGTAATTTCAGAATGATTCACTTTGACCAGGTACAAAGTTTCAGCTAATTACAGAAACAAAATAATTTAGAGCCTGACAGAATCAGAATTTTTTACTTCAAATATAATTCAAATAAAACATTTACAAAAAAAGTTCCCAGAATTTCTAAAAACAACCTGAAGTAAGCCTTTCCAAAAAAGAGTTTTTTCTGATGATAGACCTTTCTTTAAAAAATGTTCAGCTATAGTTTTAAGCTCCTTTCTCAAAATTCTATTTTAGCAGAAAGTTTAATAATTTTGTGGAGTTCGCACTCATATATCCATCTAGTACTCTTTCAAATGAAGTTACTTTCCCAATATCAGGGTTCAGCCATTTTTATATTATCTGTCCAAAGTACTAAGCACATCAGCTTGCTGTCAGTCAGTCAAGGGATGTGCTGAAACTGCTGCCTGTCAGATGAATTCTGCTTTATTTCTCCCACTGAACACATACCAAGTGTCCAGTTTTCCTGTTTCTTTTCCTTATGTGTCCTTTCTAGCAGATAAAAATATTTTTCATTATCTGGCTGTTCAGTGTCTACTAGATTCCTCAGTTATCATAATAAGCAGATTAAGTTAGGTTTCCAAATCATGTTAAAGATCAATGGCAGTCTGGTAAACCCCATGCTCAACCTCTTTGAAAAAGCCAGCCATCAAATAATAAATCCTTTCTACATTACGACCTCACTATGATTAGCTCAGGAAAGATATGTTTTAAATTTGCTATTGAAGATGTGTACCTTCTACAACCATGCAGTTTCAGATCAGGAAGTCAAAATAAATAAAATGATGCAAAGATAAAGAAATTTCATGGTCTTTGACAAAAAATCTTTCAGCCAAAATGTGTGCTGTCCTCTCTATTTAAAAGAATGCATATTACCCCCCCCCCCCCCCAAAAAAAAAACCAAAATACATACTCCTGCATTCAATACGCTCATTTACTCCAAAACACAAAACATCTTAAAAATGTTATGGTTGCCAAAAGTATCAGAGAATGAATGCAGGGTAGGGAGGACAGAAACTTTTATTCTCATAAAAATGTTAATATAGCACAAGCATCTAGATTTAAAGAAAAACAAAGTGCTTTCCTGCCTATATGAAATTAGTGTGTTTGTTTCGTATTTCAGTTTTACTTACTACAGATTAAGCATATGTTCATTTGTGCATAATTCACCCACCAAATGACCCATTATATGTCTTCTCCGTAGCTTCTGCAGTTGAATGCTATGGTAGCGAGGACAAGCAACTTTCAGACGTACAAGGGATTTTTTTAATGGCTTCTACCTTTGACACTTCCCACCAATGCATATACAAGTATATATGCGCAAGGTTGTAATAATAGCTGATTGTTTTAAGAGAGAATAGGATAAGAGTATATTTTGTTAGCAAATGAAAACGCTTAAGCATTTATGAACAGCGAAACATAAAAATGAGGAACTTAAAAAAACAAACACACAGCTCAATCTCTCATAAAATGACCTTCAGTATGAACCTAAGCACCAACATAAATTTCCCGGTTTAAGCCAAAAGTTCTGACCCATCTCGCAACCTCACTTTAACCTTCGGAAAGATTCTGTCATAAAGACCCAGTGAAGCTGGGCAGGACCCCATAGAATTTAACCCTAGACAGGGCAGATAAAAACCATTTTGTAGAAAATTCATTAAATATAATGCTGACTAGAATGTGAAGAGTATCTCTTAAAAAAAAAGAAAAAAAAGGTTAAATCCAAAGTTTGAAAAGCACTCATCTCCTGAATAAACATTGCCTTCAACTGATCATTGCAATACAGCACAGAGACTTGTAGGCACTTTATTTAACTCCAAGTGGATTTCAAGAGTTTACCTCCTGACAGCAGTCTTCCACTAAACAGAATTTGAAAATCCACTGTACAAATTGCAGGTGAAGCATTATCCTTCAGTGACATGGCTCATTATAAGCCTTCGCAGGCAATATCCGGTGCCACTATCTGCAAGTTAAAGGTTAGAAGTAAAAGGCAATGGGGAGGGACACACCAAACATGGAGGTCTTGTTTCATTTCTAAGGACTGTTCAGACACAGTCTCCAAACCTGCAAACACATAAATCTGTGTAAGTTGATTCATACGGTTGGTTTTCTGGGTTCACTGGGATCACTTACAACCAAAGTCACACACACACAGGCACAACACATACACATACAGTTTTTAGCAGGAGCAAAGCCATAGCAAGGGGATTTCAAAAGGCTAGGCAGAAGTAAGGGCAGGGTGGGGGACAGAGAGAAAATATTTCAAAATGAATTCCTGACTTTTACATAGGCCCACATTTTTTCTGTGAGAGATTTTGCAAAGTCAGAATTTTCTCATTGAAACATACAGACATTTAAAATTTCAGATACTTCCATTGTCAAAAAGAACAATTTTCTAATGAAATTTCAGAGAAATATCACATTATTTTCACTCCAAAATGGGACCACCATTCATATGCTATCATGGTAAATAGCCATGAAAATTTTGACACTGCCTATTACACTGAAGCAGTTGTTCTTTTTCTGAAAAAAAAAAAAAAATAGAAATGTGTCATTTTTCCAAACATTGGTTAACCAAAGTGCTCATTTAGTCATTCAGTTTGATCTCTACTACCTCCCTGACTCTCCAGCCATCTGCAAAATTTTAAAGCCTTAAACATCAATTTTTATGAAATTGAAAGAAAAGCTTAAAATGCCATTCATGTCTCCAAAAATTCTTACCTTCTTAATTTTCCCTTCCCCACTATGACACAGGACAACCAAGCATATGACAAAATGGGAGGGGTGTTTTTCATGGCTAAGAAATATGACGCAGAGCAGCTGGTCAGTCATTTCTTTGGGATTTAATGTAAGTCAGGATGAGTCTGGCTCCCCTCTATTCATTTAATACTGAGAAATAACAGAAAACAAAACATGTGGCCACGGAGGACTAAGTTTTGGCTTTTGCAGTTACACAGAAGTAGTGAAATCCTTATAAAAGAAGTCTTTGCTTGATGTCAGCTCTTCCCAGAACGCAAACACCTGTGCAACCCAAAGGAAAACTGGTTCCTGCCTCCCGCCTGAGCTATACGCAGCGGAGATGTTGTTATAACCACATCAAAATACACCAGAAGGACTTTCAGTTCTATACTATACCTACGCCCATTTAATCTGTAAGTCAAAATAAAACTAAGTGAAACTATTACTTGTCATTTTGTATAAATCCACTCATCCGTTATTAAAAGCCTCATCAAACGACCTGACATATATGGAGTCAGTTTAAAAAATATATATATTCATACAGATGAAAATTCTGGAAACATTCTGTTGAGTCAAAAGTAAGATTATCAAACAACACTCCACAACCCATATCTAGGACTGATGTAATGCAGTCATTATTTATGGCATGTGGCCATACAGGCCTGTGAACAAATTGAAGCCTAGATGCAAGAATAGGTTTTGCTCAATTCCTCTGATGGGTATTATTGGCAGAGATGGGAAAGTCTATTGGCAGAGATGGGAAAGTCCTGCTAGGTCGCTCACTCCAGTCCCACACCAGTCCAGAGCTGCTCTAAGCACATATAATACTGCTTTCCTTCACTCAGTAAAATAACATGTTTAAAGAACTGGACTTTCTGTTATCCAGCAAAACTCATTGTTACAATCTGTTTTATACTCACACATTAATTCCAAACGTATGCAATTTATTTTTTTCTCCTTTCCTTTTTTTTCTCCTATTTTTAGAACCTATAACTGCATGTCAAATAAGACTAGTGATCTATTAATCCCACAATTTATTCCAAAGCACCTGGTCTACCTCTGCTCAGTGTACTTCCCAGAGGCCCTAAGCCATCTCTTTCCTTTCCATTTCTCTCCTCCTCAGTAACTTTCCTTGCACATACACATTCAACAATTATGCTGACACACATTTCTCTCAAAAGGCACTTAAAATACATACCCTTAAGACTGAGAAGAATCTAAAGAGTTTAATTTAATTTAACAGGGTCATGATTCAGTTGCATATGGCATTATTCTCCAACCCTTGTAAACGTGACATGCCACATTGCTGTTACATTGCACGCTAAAAAAGAAATGTCTTCTTTGCAGCCTGGACATGACTGCATATCTAGGATGCAAAATGCCTCAGAGTACACGCTGATAAGATATACCCGTGTACTTGACCCATTATGGGAAGATAAAATACAGGAGCAGAAACACAGAGGGAATTTTGGGGTTACTAAATCTAGCTAATGACCTGCCAGTACAGGTCACTGTGCATCATCCCGATGACAGACTTTATCATGCTTGATCATCTTTTTGATCATAGGCAAGACACACTTTATTATATTTTGTTGAAAAAGATATTTTAAAAGAAGAAAATGTCAGCAAAAAGAGTGGACCTGTGGTGGAAGAGAATTAAAAAGACACCCGCACTCCTCTTTTGCTGCTTTTTCATGTTAAGTGAGTTCAAGGTACAAGGAAAAGATTCAGTTTCTAACCAAGACTGTCAAAACTCCTAACACAAAAAACAGGGTCATTTTAAAGCCACGCTGAATTCTTTAACCTTTGGGCACATCTAGAAGCAATAAGCATAGAATACAATAAATTACATCCTTTGATGCTTCCATACACCCCTAGTGTTCACTTTGTGCATTCCATGTGAACTTCTACACCAGGACCAGAACTGCATTTTAATGCACAGGTTATAATTGAGAAGTATTTTTACAGGATGCGAGACTGGGACATAATAATACTAATCCAATCTAGATTATCAAAAATTATACCTCCACTTTTTGAAGAATGTGCTCTTCAATCCATTCTGCTGCCACTCATTAATAATGAGATAACAGAGCATTTCATATCTGCACCTAACTTTATGATGGCATTATTAACCCAATTTTTGGTGGAAATACGCACAAAGAGGGTAATTTTTTAACTCCATGAAATCTGGCATGCAGCTTTAACACAGAAATGAGACAGAATGGCCTTTCATCTAATATAGAAATACTGAGAACTTGAAACAGACAAAAAGCATAACCAGAAGTTTGATTCCCTCCTTCTCCTTCACCCTAAGGAGGCAAAAGCTGTTACAGAAGACTTGATCGTTGGGGTCACACAACAGAGTAACAAAGGATATCTTTAGAGATCATGTAACATGTCATGTTGTACAATCACACATAAACACTTCCAGTTTTCTGATTTCTGTTGAAATGGAAATCATAATCCCCATTTATTTATAAAGAACTTGCATTTTTCTTTAGCAGTATGGTACAAAAATGTCTTCTGTAAATGCCTCAGCAGCAAAAGCAAGGCTGAGGAAAGTGTAGACCTACTGCTTAAGGGGATAGTGGAACTAGTGACAAGGGGTATGGAAAAGGCTGTGGTACTCTATGCTTTTTTGCCTTTTTTCACTAGTAAGATCTGTCCTCAGGCTTCCCAGGTCCGTGAACCTCCTGGTGGAGTCTGTGGAAGTGAGACAGTGAGGGATCCATGGGAGAGGAGGATTGAGTCAGGGAGCACTTCAGACACTGGGACACACAGAAGTCCACGGGACCAGACAGGATGCATCCGAGGATGCTGAAGGAGCAGTGTCATTGCAAGGAAGCTCTCTTTTATCTTCAAAAAATCATGGCAGTCAGGGAAGGTTCCTAATGACTAGAATAAAGGCAAATG
Organism: Apteryx rowi; assembly: GCF_003343035.1. NCBI lineage: Eukaryota > Metazoa > Chordata > Aves > Apterygiformes > Apterygidae > Apteryx > Apteryx rowi. The sequence goes on along the minus strand of NW_020450196.1, from coordinate 2,082,943 downwards.
TCACACCTGTCTTCAAGAAGTGCAAGAAGGAGTATCCAGGGAACTACAGGCTAGTCAGCCTCACCCCAGTCCCTGCAAAGGTGATTGAGAAAATCCTGGCCATTTCCAGCCATGAGAGGGACAAGGTAGCAAGCCACCACAGATGTACCAAGGGCGAATCCTATCTGACCAACCTGACTGCCTTCTGTGATGAGGTGATTGGTGCTATGGACAAGGAGAGGCAGTGGGTGTTGTAAATCTTGACTATAGCAAGGCCTTTCACAAGGACTTATCATTAAACTAGTGAGATATTGGTTAGACAAGTGGGCAATAAGGTGGATGGAAAATAGGTTGGACTATTGGGCTCAGAAAGTTGTGATCAGTGGTACAAAAACCAGCTAGTGTCCTGTTAAAAGTGGCATCCCTAAGGGATCAATACTGGGACTCATACAGTTTAATGTTTTCATTAATGGTCTGGATGATGGGATCAAGTGCACTCCCAGGAAGCCTGACCCCCGGGATGCACGAACCCTCTGCAGCGTGAGAGGCTGGGGCCAACCGGCCAGGAGCAGCTCTGCAGGAAAGGCCCCGGGGCCCTGGAGGGCCAGATCTCAGCCACACATGGGGCAGCAGCCCCCGTGCCCGGGCAGCAAGGCAGCCCCCATGCCCAGGGCCGTGCAAGCAGGGCAGCTGCTGGCAGGTCCAGGACAGGGACCCTGCCCACCATCTAGCATGGGCGACACCTCCCCCGGTGGCCATCTCCGGGCTGGGGCTCCCCAGCACAGGACAGATGGTGCCATGCAGGAGCGAGTGCCACACAGGATTACCATGCCAGTTGGGGCTGGAGCGCCAGGGGCAGGAGGAGAGGTGGAGGGAGCTGGGCTGGCTCGGCCGGGAGATGAGCAGGGGAAGGGGAGATCTTAGTGCTGCCTGCGCCTGCCTGACGGGAGGACACAGAGAAGACCATGCGAAACTCTTCTCAGAGGCGTATGGCAATAGGACAACAGGTAATGAGTGCCAGTCAAAACATGGGAAATCCTGATTAGATAAAAAGAAAAATCTGTTATTCTGAAGATGGTCAGATACTGGAACAGGGACTGAGAGAGGCTACAAAATCTCTCAGAGGTGCTCAGGACTCAACTGGACACATCCAGAGCAATCTCATCTAATCAGATCTGCTTAGAGCAGGGGGTTGGACTAGATGACCTCTGGATGTCCCTTCCAGCCTAAGTTATTCTATGGTTATTCTGTGCTTATATGCTCACTAATTAGGAACACATGCGGGTTAACCATGTTCATCACTTGACAATCTTATCCAACTTTTTTCTTTAACCCTGACAAATACCTAGTTGCTTGGGCTATTATCTTAGCCTTTCTTCTAGGTAATAAGGTAGCTAACAGAATTGGTGAAAATAACACTAATCCATTTTTCACTTAAAAAGGCATCTGTCTTTAATACGTGGTATTGCTAAACCTGCAATCAATATCTCGGAGTCAAAACGATCACCAGTTATCAAAAAGGAAGCAATCTGTTTATACTGAAAGCATAAAGTATTAGAAGAAGATTGTCAAGTTTAGGAAATGACAGAATCTGCTTTGCATGTACAATCTGAACTACTCCCACTTATGTTTCTACATTTTGATATACCTCTTATTTATATATTGGATATATTTTTCCACCTACCAAGCCATGCCTCATTTTGCATGCAAGTGAAGCAGTGCCCCCTTCATCAGTATCTGTTCACCCTTTCATTTCATCATACTGTACTTGCTGTACACCAGTCAAAACTGCAATTGTAAAAATCCATTTTTCAGTGACATTTTCCATACAAATGAGCAATACAAAATTCAGGTGCTTCACAAACATTAATTTGCACAATTATGCATGGGGGCACAACTAACTTCTATTTACAGAAGGAGATCAGACCAGAAGTACCATGTACTCTAAGTGCCCAATTTGTTAGAACCTGCTTTTTCAGAGCACAAAGCATTAGGAAGCAATCAGTTCTTCAAATCATAATTTTCACTGACTCAAGTTACTTCAGCAAGAAATTGGCACTACTGAAAATCACCCTCAGGTCTCAAATGAAGCATTCAGAAAAGAAGGAATAAAGAGGGAACATCTATGTAAATTTTGATCTTATGTGTTTCTGCCAACATCACAAACAAACTCTAATTCTCCCAGGCAGCATTCAGATGCTTTATCCATCTCATTCATGCCACATTTTCCAATTTCTTTAACAAGTATCAACCAACGTCTACTCTCTTCATATAGCTTTATTCATCCCTGATGCAGGCCCATCCTGTTTACTGAGATTGGGAAGGAAAAGGAGGTGTGACTCAGTGTAATTTAAGAATGCTTTAACCTGCATATTCACAAAGGAACTGGACTGTGGTTGCAAAGCCAGTCTTAAGTGAGACACTTAATTTTTAAGCATTTGACTTCACAGTCCTCATATATTTTCTTAATATTATCTGCTATGTCAAAAAATACCAATGTGACAAAACTGAAAGAAACCAACAGATTTTTTCATGTAGGTTTTGCTGACGCCCATATCTTTCATCAGCAGGGCTGCAGCCTATAGATATACTGCCTGGACTTCTGCCATTTGAGCTAATAGAAACTGACAAAAGTAATAAGTTGTCATCATCTTCTCCACCAGCCCACTGGAGGGTAATACAGCTCTTTTGCTAGTGGATTTCCCTGACAGCAGAGGACCGGTAAATAATCCCTACTGCTTTTTCATGGGTTTCATCTCTCTTCCCACCTCTCTGAAGCAATCCCCAACACTGAGCACATGAGCTCACCACCTCAGCTTTTCATCTGGACTCTCTCTTCCATCTTTTCAGACACCCACCTTGGTCTCCTTCCCTGTGGTCATCAGGGAATCTCCTTAACATGCTTTCTCCACCTGACTTTCGTGCCTTCATTTCCACTCAGGAAGTCCCATTTCTTCTCCACTCAGTTCACTGGCAAACCACTACTTTCCCATTAGCTCCCTTCCTATCCAGATTGCTTCAGCCTTCCTGCTTTCCCCAATGCCTTTTCCCAAAGTAAAAACAAAAAAACACTGCAAGAAGAATCATTCTAAGAATTTAAAAGAAAAAGGAGAAGTCCTACTAAAACCCCGTAGATTGGATTACAGACCTAAAGGGAGACAAAATTATCAAAAATGGAAGTAGCCATTTCTAGAGAAAACTATGGGGGAGAAGAGGAAACTGAAATTCCACAAGAAACTGAACTGCGGATGCGGCGGGAACACGGGTCATCACCAGCAGGCTAGCGCTGCATTCTAAACTGCAAACAAAGTTCCCTGTCATCTGGAATTATTATACTTTTTTGTTGAATAAAAAAAACAATTCAATCAAGTTCCTGAAGGACTTACAAAATGGTAATAGCAACAACATCCAATCCGAAGGTCCATTTTACTTCTTCCATAAAAGACAAAGAATTTTGCATGTTCCCTTTTACCATAATATGGGATAGCTGCCTCATCTGATCCTATATTCATGTTTGTATTTAGTACATAAGAACCTTCATTTTTATCTTAATTTTATTTAACATTTAGGTTGATATTATGCAATATTAAAGAATTACAACAATTCCAAAGGTGGGAATATCTTCTCTATGTGTACACACGTACGCATACCTGTGAGTGCTTAGCAAAGCATAGCTTTAATCCCCACTCATGCTACTATCTCACATTACAAATACTAGAACAACAACAGGAGGCTTGCCGGCTTGATTATGTTCTTGGCCCTAAGAAATGCTGCCCATAAGGACAAGTGATTTTATTCACACTGTCACTGTGTAAATTTGAGACTAGTGGCAAGAGGCAGTGCCAAACTCTGCTATTTCAAGAGTAACACTATCTCAGTAACTGTAAAATGAAATTCATGTAACTAAGTATCCAACATAAAAACCAAAGGAAACTTCATTGGATTTCTGTTCCAGCTCTCAGACCCCCACACTGCATCTCGCTCTCTCCATACTTCTTCAAAAGTAAACCTAAAAATTCTGTATTTGCATATAAAAAAGAAGTAAGGAGCTATTTTAATTCCCCACAAAGAGGAGCTGCTTGCAAGAAACAGAGTAAGCAGGTGCACAAGGCCAGGATAAGCATGGGCAGAGCCGAGTGCCAGAGCAGATCAGCTTGATCTCAGTCCTGGGAGCAGAGCTGGTGACAAGGACAAAGCACGTGGCAGACGAGGTTTCCATTGCAGGATCGCAGCTATTGCGGCTCTAGTGGCCTCTGTCAGAAACAAGTAAGAGGTGACACCAGAAATAGGTTTAAACGCTAAAGCAAATCTCTCCTCCAGCAGCATCGGTAATTCTGAACACCTTCCAGCCAGCCTATGTGTGCCTGATGCATGCCGCTGCTACCAGTGCATCCAGCAGCTTTTTGCCTGGTGACACAGTCATGATCCTGTTCAGACCCCACGTCTGCAGGCTGGACATGAAGTGACAGGGCCTCACCTGTGCACTTCTACCATCTCCAGTGCACGGGCTCCAGAAGTGATGCAGAAGCAGGAGCCTGTTTGGCAAACTGATCCAACAGAAAACTTCCTTGATCAAAAAAAAATTAGTAACTTTCCTCAGGATCACTTAGTTAAACTACCCATGGTTGCACAACTGTACAGCTACAGAGGTTGCAGGGGAGGAGAAAATACACGGGGGGAGACCAGGAACATCTCTTTCAGTGGCAGCCTAAAGTTATATAGTGCTTTTTTTATTTCCTTTCAAGTCTGAGACCCTTCTTTTTATTTAATTCTTCAGTAACCTTTTTCTTGGGAGGTTTAAATTCAGCCAATGTCCTAAACACAGAAGAGATCATCATCTTCATTGCAGTTCTGCCATTACTTACTTAAAGGGTGTTTTAAAACTTTAAGAACAGAAACAAATGGGAATGACTGAGGAGAGCCATGTTCACACTTGCTTTTCTTTAGGGCACATATAAAGCTGGATGTGAGCTCATTTATTGTCTCCAGGGAGCTGAGCAGGGCATCACGAGAGGGGCTTTTCCCCCCTCCTGGCTGCAGCCTGCGCAGTAGAAGCCGAGCGACGGCGAACTGATGACCAAGCAAAGAAAACTACCTGTAGAGGATGCAAACTACACCGGCGAAGCGCGGCGACACAGCCCCGCTCCTTCCGCACCGGGCTCGCAGAGCGCGGCGCTCCTCGGGAAGGGCGCGCAGGGCGCCGCCGCAGCCAGCCCGGAGCGCGGGGAAAGCTTCTCCTCCCGTGCGCCGGAGAGGCGCGGAGCGCAGCCCGGCGGCAGCGCAGCCC